>NW_015505257.1:353942-356628 GCF_001515645.1 Sinocyclocheilus grahami | reverse complement strand
ACAGTTGTGCTGCTTAATATTTTTGTGGAAACCATGATACATTTACTGGGATTCTTGGATGAACAGAAAGTTCAAAAGAAGACCATTTGTCTGAAATAGTTATATTTGAACATCATGTCATTGACCTGTGTATTTATCTCAGCCTCTATGACCTCAGTAACCTCTGCTTTGGCCTCAGCGATGAGTTCTTTAAGGGCTCGTCCGTCTCGTCCCGCATAAGAGAAAGGGTGGGCCATGAACTGTTGGGCTCCCCAACGAGACTCAGGGTTCTTCTGCAAGGTCCTCCGTAGAAAATCTTGGAAATGTGATGACCTGGCGGTAAAAATCAGGATAAAGATTAAGCCTAAACCTCAGCAGTACTAGAGAGGGGATGAAGAAGTGGCGACCCACCATTGGCGAGGATTGGAGAGTGTGGGTGGTGGAGATTTGGTAATCTTCAGCAAGACCCTCATGGGGTTGAGAGAATGATGAGGAGGCTCCATCTCAGCAGCCTCAATTAAAGTAATGCCCAATGACCAGATGTCAGCTTTAGTCGTGTAGGGATTGTCCTTAGACGTTTCACACATAATCACCTCAGGCGCCATCCTTTAAAGACAACATATTTTGTTCTAATGTTCTTTGGCAGGAGGGTTGTTTTCAGTAAAGGAATCACCATTAATGTAATTTAATTGTGCTTCTTTTTATGACGTCCAATAGGTTAGACTTTGCTATAAAGGGAGAGTTTACTCAAAATGATCATTCTATCTTTTACTCAGTCTCATGTTGATATAAAGGTGTCATAACATAAAGGTGACAGAAAGAGCATTTGACCAAACGTAAGGGGTCTCACCAGTATGGAGTTCCAATGAAAGTTGATCATTTTTGGAGGGTATTGTCATTTTTTGCAGACACACCAAAGTCAGCTATATGAAAAGGAATATAAATAAATACAGCACAGACTGTATTTAGAGTGTATTTAGGCCTAAAAATGTGAGAGAACAGTATATCTATACCTAGTTTGACCTGTCCATCCATTGTGAGCAGAATGTTGCCCGCCTTCAGGTCTCTGTGTATAATGTGTTGCTGGTTCAAGTAAGACAGAGCCTGTAGAGTTTGACAGCACACCTCACTGACCTGCTGCTCTGTAAGGCCACGCTCCAGTTCTGAAACACACAGTATGGATAAAGTAGGATAATGCCACACAGATACTACCATAAATTATTAGTGAAGCGTCAAGTCTGTTCCACACCCACCCAACATGATATCATCCAGAGCTCCTCCAGGACAGTACTCGATCAGGATCTAAAAAGACAAAGCATACAGAGACTCTAAGGAAAGTAAAAACCCTCTTAAACTCTTTTAAAACACACTTTCCCATTCTATTTTTTTTGTCATTCATGACAAAATTATTCTTAAATATTTAAGATATATGAACATATATAATATATTTAAAAATATGAACATATACAAATTATGAATGTATAAAATATATGAATCACATCTCATAAAAAGATCAACTTTGTTTAATAGCAGGACAAGGGTAAAACAATAAAATCTATACAAAGGCCATGTAAAAAAGTAGCAGAAATGTGTACAAAGCGTTTCCAAAAGTGTTTTATTCGATATTTATAACAAAAATGGAAAAATTGTCCTTCTTCTAATTTTTTTATAAACATCGACACTTGGTACATAAAAGTAGTTTGGAAAGAAAGAAAGAAAAAACACCTATAAACAGATGTTCCTTACCCCCAGCCAGCCCTCAAAGAAGATTGCATCCAGCAACGAGATGATGTTTGCATGGCGACAGGATGCTAGGATGTCGATCTCAGTGATGAAGTCATCCAGCTGCTCCTCACCACGCACTTCAATCACTTTAACAGCTGCCAGGTCCACTGTAGTCTGATTGTGTGCCTGAGATCAACAGTATATACTGTAACACTTGCCTTTGTCATTTCTAATAAAAGTGCAAGGGAGTAATCAGTAGATATAAAAGCTGGGAAGTAGAACTTAACAGCTGTACAGCTGCAGGCCATGATGCAAAGACATGCAAACTGCAAAGATGCTGAAAGTTGTAAAGTTGCAAGGTGCGAATCATTTTCAGAAATGGATGCAGAAAGAAAGGTTGATTTTTATGGGCTTGAAATAGCTAACAGGAAGCCATCTTTGATCTTTCACATTTTGGTTTAACAGGAAGTTGCCTAACCACAATGTAGCCCTAAACCCCCGTTTTCTGTCACCTTAGAAACCTATAAATAAAAATATGTGCATGAATATGTTTTTCATATAGGCTAAGCTGTCTTGTCAATTTTACAAGTGAATGGTTATATTTCTACTTCTTTATTTAAAATAAACTAAAATAAAGTTGAATTGAGAAATTAATTGTGAATAATTAAAGTGTTTTCTAGATCTAAATATTTCTGTGAAATACACTGCATGAAAATTAATTATCTACAAACTGCTTCATTTGTTTATACATTGTGTATACAGTATGCATGTGTTCATTATGTAATTTAGTGACATCATAGCAATAGTATGATCATGTTGATGGCCTAAACCACAAATTATGTCACCATTCTCAAACACGGAACTACTGTTCCCTTAAGGTTACTTTTGAGAACCAAATAATAACATTTTAGGAACGTCCTCTGAAGGTTCTTTTTGTAACCAAAGTCTTTCCAGAACTTTCTGGGAACCAAAAAAAAAAAAA
>NW_015505257.1:352409-352813 GCF_001515645.1 Sinocyclocheilus grahami | reverse complement strand
ATTTTATCATTGATCATTTAATTGCGCTTCTATTGCGCTTCTGCCGGAAGATCGAACACGCATGCACATTCTAAAGCGGCGCCTAATTCTAATTTCGAACACTTCGGCTAATTGAAGCTGTGTGGCAAGCACTCGCAATTTTAAAAATGTCCAAAAAAATAAAAACTGATCTGGAAGGGTGGATGTTTCAGGAGAAATGGAAAGAGAAGTATTTCTTCTGTGAGGTCAACGGCAGGCCAGTATGTTCAATCTGCTCTCAAGCCGTGGCTGTGCAAAAAGAGTACAACATTAAACGGCACTATGAAATACACGCAGAGAAATATGATAAATATGCTGGACAGCTCAGAACGGAAAAAGCAAATGATTTAGCATCAGCTTTGAAAAAAAAGCAATCAATGTTCACA
>NW_015505257.1:351943-352359 GCF_001515645.1 Sinocyclocheilus grahami | reverse complement strand
GGTTAATTGGAATGTTGTTCCAGGATCAACACGGATGTTGATCCAAGAACGTGTTGTACTTGGTCAAATCACGGTCACCCGGCATCAAAGCCTTTTTCAGAGGAAGAATTCGTCAAAACGAATGATAAAGGCAGCGGAGCTTGTGTGTCCTGAGAAAAAACAGGCTTTTGTCAGTATTAGCTTGTCAAGAAATACTGTGGCTGAAAGAATTGAGGACATTGTAAGAGACTTGAACCGTCAGCTGAAAGACAAAGTTAAGACATTCATTGCTTTCTCTATAGCGCTCGATGGGAGTACCGATATTAACGACGTAGCTCAGCTGGGATTATTTATTTGTGGAGTTGATGAATCTTTGAACATCACTGAAGAACTTGTTGAGCTGGTTCCAATGACAGACACGACTACTTCCAACGACA
>NW_015505257.1:348905-349738 GCF_001515645.1 Sinocyclocheilus grahami | reverse complement strand
TTTTGGGTGAACTATCCCTTTAAGAGAAGATGTTTCTCTTAATGCGATATAGCAGGCTAGAGTCTCTTCAATAGGAGGCATCCTCTCATATCCGTGTTCGTGCATCCCCTCAATAGTAAGAATGCTGGAATCTGTGGATGCGCGAAGAAAACAGATTTTTCCAAGACTTCTCAATCTCCACATGGAGATTGGAAAGGAATGGAAGACACACTTGAGCTGGAGGGCTATGATCAGAGAGGTAACACTCGTCCAAACGGCCCCAAACACAGGTCATGCCAAAGGCGTTCCCCATAGCGACAGCTAGAGGATGCAGTTCGAGTTCCCTCGGAAGGGAACTGGCAACATTGTTTCTAAAATGTGAGTTACTCAATATGAACTATTTTTTTTATTGAACTGCTGTATCAAGAAATCACATTTGCACGTGTGATGTTGTTCTGAATGTCTGTGAATCGGCTTGTCATTCACAAAATATACTGTAAACAACAGCGCTCTTTCTCATGTGATATTTCTATATTTATTCATATATATTTCTTAGTTATATGTAGATTCTTCTGTCTATCTGTAGATAGTTCTGTTATTTTGCATTTAACAGAGAACTGAACTCATCATGATTTGAATCCTTTACCTTATACACCTTCCCAAATGCTCCATCTCCCAGTTCTCCCAGAGTCTCCTACATCTGGTGTGGATCCACATCCCTCTTCAAGTTTTCATAGTGCCAAATTCGCTTTTTCTCCACACCCAACCGAAAGATACGCATCAGGAGGGAGGCCATGGCTCCCTCCCTTTAAATTCACCCCAACACCTTAAGAAATCCCAGTCCCTTCAGTTAA
>NW_015505257.1:341316-347748 GCF_001515645.1 Sinocyclocheilus grahami | reverse complement strand
AAGAATCACAGCCGACGGGGATGTTTTTAGAATGATATAAAAAAAAAGGCCTTTTACTTGTATAAACTATCAGATGTCAGAAGGCATGTCATAGATTGTGCACATCAGGCTTTTCAGTGAAGTTTTCATGATGTTGATCAGTTAGAGGCCTTAGAAATGTGTGTATTAAATATGATACAGTAGGATTTACAGGGTTAAAGCAGGGCCACTATATTTATGTCTGACGTTGGCCAGACTATAGTTGGCCAGAAATAGATGACTAATTTGTAAGACTAATCTAAGGCATCTGGCCACATATATAACAAAAATTATTTTAAGTCACTTAAGATGTATGTATTATATTGTATTACATAACAAAATATAAAATAAATGTTAGGAGCAATTAAATGCTAGTTTCAATATCAGATTCAAGTTCAGATTCTCCTGCTGCATTATCAACTTGTTTATGCTTAAAAAAAATTAATTTGTCAAAGTTTGAAAGTTAAGTCAAATGCAAGATAATTTGCCATGCCTTATTTCTCTCACCTTGCTTAAATATATCCTCCCAGCACTAACATATGTGTGTCGACTCATCTGTGGCTTCACAGTTGATGATCTTGTTTCAGAATGCATCCAACTCAACATTTTGAAACTCAAGACAATGCAATCAAAGGCATGAACTTCAATAGACAAAAAATGTTGGAAAAACAGCAACATTTTCAACAATTTCATCGTCACATCCTCAGTATAGAGGCACTAGGAACGGTTGTGGGAAATGATCTTAAAAGTCACTTACTTAAACATGTACACCCTCAGAATGATCAAAGCCCAGTCAAATTTGTATGGGCGACTTTAAAGAAGTTAAGGAGTCTTATGACCAGCCCCATGTTACCGTACCAGCATGAGCAGTGTAAATCCTGGCCTAACGCTCCACTGAACTAATCTGAGGAATGAGAACTTGGATGACATTCCTGCTAATCAGCTTGTTTAAATAGAGTCAAACTAAAAAATAGACGACATCTCCAATCAACCACTGAACAGCATTCCAGAGGAACCACAGGCTGTGCGTCGAGTCAAAGGGCATGGTGGAGAACCGTGGTGAGGCTTGAACTTCAGCTGCTAAACTGCTAAAAGCACAAAATAAGAAGTAAAACAAGGGATTCTCGAACTTTATGATTCCAAGGAACCCAGAATATCATGTCTCCTTTGCAAGGAACTCCCTCTTAAAATATAAAAGGCAATTATATAGGACACATTTATTGAAAATATTAAGTGTAATTATTTAGCTTTTTTTTTTTCCAAAAACGAAATGCTACAGAGCCTGTAAAGGGACAGTGATGGAAAGAAAAATTCTATTCCATTCCTGTTGCATTCTATTCCAAAAGATATCCGTTCCCTGCGAACTTAGTAAGAAACCATGCGACCGAATGCAAATGTTGTGTTCTCTTTCAAAAGTTTCTCAGGGCAGGGCAAAAGTTTTATGAGTGAATGCAAGGTTTCTCGAGGGAAAACAAAAGTTTTGCGAGTGACGTAAAGTTTCTTGAATGCAAAAGTGTTCTGAGCAAATGCAGTTTTGAAAGCGAATGCAAAGTTTCTTTGGGGAACGTAAAAGTTTTGAGACCGAATGTAAAGTTTCATGGGAAAGGCAAAAATGTTTCCTCCCATCTCACATTTTTACCATCTCAATTAATATCCAATATGCAGATTTGTTTTAAATGTCTTTTTAAAGTTAGGACTGAATTAAATAGCATCAAATACAATAGTTGTGGTAATTGTGCTTAATAAATATGTATTAAAAATGCTTAATAGGTTAATTTAACATTAGTGGTGTTGTAAGTTAACACCGACAGCCCTAAAATGCATTTTATAAAATTTAAATGAATCTTTTACATATTCATTTTAAATTGTCCACGGGCACCCTAGCAACTCAATTTGAAAAGTCCTGGGTAAAATAACCAATTTACAGCTTAAAAGGGATTTATATTTCATCTACTTCCAAAAAATGTAGATGATCAGATTCATGAGAAAATACATTCCACCTCAATCATTTTGATCTTTGAAGCTTTTTTTAATGATTTTTAATGAGTTCATTTTTTCATTTCCTGGTTTTCGATGTTTTTTTCATTGCAAATTTACATTATTCGTCAAATCTTCAGGGGGATGGGAGATGTAAACATGTCGGATGTCAAGCTGGAGTGATGTCTAAATTCTAACATAAACAATGTTCCTCCTTTTTGAGGACCAGATGTCGATGGAGGATGTGATGCGGCTAGTCCATCTGGTCCGTTTGAGAGGTGTGAGATGGCAAGGCCTCGGAAATCCTGGACTGTGAGAGAGACGCATCCTCAGCAGAAGCAGCCAAACTCGAACCTCCACCCTCATCTGCAACAGAATGAGGAAACATGGAGTGCCTCTCACATCCCATTGGCGCTCATCTTGGACTTCTGTGACAGCTCTGCCTCTTTAGCCTGATGAGAAAGAACAGGTGGAGGGGAGTTTGTTCAAATCCAGCAGTTTCTAGACAATAGTAGCAGTTTCTACATCAATGTAGAAGATATACACACAAAATATACAACAGTTATAGTTAAATAGACATTTACATATGCCCTGACACACATTTATTTATATATTTAAAGGGACACTCCACTATTTTTAAAAACAGGTTGAGTTTTACAGTTTTCGAATCCATTCAGCCAATTTCGGGTCTGGCGGTAGCACTTTTAGCTGTAGCTTAGCATAGATCATTGAATCGGATTAGACCGTTAGCATCTCGCTCAAAAATGACCAAAGGGTTTCGATATTTTTCCTATTTAAAACTTGACTTTTCTGTAGTTACATCGTGTACTAAGACAGACGGAAAAAGAAAAGTTGCGATTTTCTAGGCCGATATGGCTCGGAACTATACTCTCATTCCGGAGTAATAATCAAGGAACTTTGCTGCCGTACCATGGGTGCATCAGGTGTAATTATATTACGCAGCGCCTGAAAATAGGCTAACTTCCATCAACATAACCAACGTAACCACCTGCTTGCTGGGGACTATTTTCAGGCGCTGCGTAATATCATTGTGCCTGCTGCACTCATAGTACTAACGGTCTAATCAGATTCAATGATCTATGCCAGGCCTGTCCAAACTCGGCCCTGGAGGGCTGGTGTCCTGCAGAGTTTAGCTCCACCTTGCCTCAACACACCTAACTGGAAGTTTCTATGCCTAGTAAGAGCTTGATTAGCTGGTTCAGGTGTGTTTAATTAAGGTTGGAGCTAAACTCTGCAGGACACCGGCCCTCCAGGACCGAGTTTGGACAGCCCTGATCTATGCTAAACTGCAGCTAAAAGTGCTACCGCCAGACCCGGAGATCGGCTGAATGGATTCGAAAACGGTAAAACTAAACTGTTTGACTCCAGTTGGAAAATGAGCCTATTTTCAAAAATAGTGGAGTGTTCCTTTAATAACATATATTCATGTTACAAAAAAGAGAGAACATAATATATATAGCATTAAAATGCCTAAAACATAACTATATAAAATCTTACATTTTAATATGTGACCCTGGAGCACAAAACCAGTCTTAAGTCACTGGGGTATATTTGTAGCAATAGCCAAAAATACATTGTATGGGTCAAAATTATTGATTACAGCCAAATATTGTCCTATCCTAACAAACCATACATCAATGGAAAGCTTATTTATTCAGCTTCAATTTCGAAAAAAATGACCTTTATGACTTTTTTGTGGTCCAGGGTCACATATATTTGATGGGCATTCTAAACTCGTGCTAAAAATAAAAGCTAAAAACGCAATATAAAATGAAACCTTTTAAAATATTACAACTACTATAAAAAAATCTTTCATTTTAATATTTTATTGAAAGATTTAAAGAAAATACAATATATAATTATATTCTATTATTATTTTTTTAATAATACGAAAACTACTGTTCAAAATATTTCATTTTAATATTTGATAGAGATTTTTCAGGTGAATGAAGTTTCTGAATAAAACCATTGCCAAAAACATAAAAAGCAAATATGTGCAATAATCAAAGTAATCTTATCAAAACCACATATTGTTGACTCTTCGCCTTTCAATAGATACACACACATTGAGTGACCAATACAATATCTTGTGTGACACACTTACATGTATTAACTGAGCTTCGGGTGATGGCATGTCCAGCCCTCTGGGTTTCTCCAACAATTCTTCAGACTAAAATACATAATCAAAGAGTTAACAATATCTTGAATTAAAACTCTTTGTAACCATTTCTTGTTATACAATGACTGATAACCTGGAGTGCCCTTGAAGACGGAGATATTGATTGATTGGTGATATTGTAATAACATTCCTACCTTTCGGTCTTTGATGACCGGAGCAGAATCCACCAGCACCTCCACTGAAGAGGACAGCGGATTCCCTTTAGCTGCGGTTTCGGCCTCCACAGGAGGAGGAGTGGCTTTCTGTGACACAGACATAAAGAAGGTCATTATAAATGAAACCATAACAACCATTAACAGAACAGTGATAACCTATCAGCTGTCACTTAGGCAGTGACGTGCCAGTCTGCATTGCTGCCTGATTAAGGTCTAGACATCAATTGGTTAAGGTTTCAAAGGTCAAAGGTAATCTGTTGCCGAGCACTGAGGCAAGTTTTCAAGCAGAATGTAAAGTCTATGTGCCTATTAAATACATCAATATTTACAACCTGTTACAGAAATGTATTATGTATGCATGCTCTTTGGATATTTACAGAATACATATTGAATTTTTTTACATACATAATTGTGGTGTTTGAAAACAATTTTACATTATGTGAAACAGATAAGCTGGATGTATTTGGTATATTTTGGATAGTCTGAGGGGATAGAAGTGGCGATATATATGATACATTGGTAACTGGAGTATCATAGAGTTTAGTTTTCTATTATCATTCAACATATTTACTCACTTAAAGTTAATCTTTAACAAACTAATGATTTACCAACACTGTTAAATGCAATCTTTAGTAAAACTCAAAACGAGCATCCATTTTTAATACTGTACATTATAATGTTGTGATGCCAAATTCACTTGTAACATTTAGAGGACTGATTTTGATCTGTAGTATTTTATTATAAATGTATTTAGACAAACTAGAATAGAATTGAATTATCACCTCCAGTTTGGGCACCGGTGGGATGACTGGAGTTTTAGGAGCGAGGTCCGTCAGATACATTGCACGAGAAAGCAGCAACAAGGACGGTGGCACATTCTCTTTTAAGTGCAGGTCCAGCCACTGAGAGAGAAAGAACACAAATTACAATTAACAATTCATCAGTGACTCAAAGCATCCAGGGACATATACAGAGATGTCAACATGTATATGAATTATATAACTAAAATTAAATAACTGTAATTACAGATTTAGGTTAAATAAAGATGTCAGTCTTTCTTTTTCTTCTTTTTAGGGCAGCAGTAGCTCTAGCAGCAAATCAACCATCCCCATCAAAAGCTGCAGGACAGCCCACATTTCAGAAACAAATCAAAGTAAAAATTAACAAATACTACTGTTCCAAATATTCTGTATGTTGCTCAAAATATATTGTGTTCTGTTTTTTAGAGCGGTCTCAGAGACACATTTTAGAGCTGTAACAACAATACCGTGAAACTGTGATATTTTTGCTTAAGGTTATCATACCGTCAAAATCTCATACCGGCCCATACCTAGTGGACAGATATTTTTTTTTTAAACGGAAGAAGGAAAAATACCCGTGTATGTGTGGACATAGCCTTAATCGCCGCCCTGCACCAGGTTCCCGACAGGAGTGGGTGTGGGAGAGAGGAGGGGTGCAGAAACAACCAGGGGTCCGTTTCCCAAACGTAACTATGGTCGCAAGTTCCGTCATTACCAAGATTTCAATGGAACTAACTACCATATGGCGCTTTTCCACTGCGTGGTACGACTCGGCTCGGCACGGCTCAGTACGGTACGACACAGCACGGCTCGGTTTGCGGTTCCACTGCAGTTCAGTACCGCTTTAGAGTGGGCGGGATTATTCACTTGTCGTTATAGTTGCGCCGCCTCTACTGCCGCGCGACTCCTGAAAACCCTTTTCATTCCGCGTCCCCCCATCAAGCTCTCGCTGGATCCGCTCCTCTGCTATCAACGAGAGGACCGTCTGTACTTCCTCAACAGACAACGAACCAGCCACATTTTGGTTGTTAAAAAAGGTGTGCTCGTTCAAAACAGTTGCATTCGATCCTTCGCTGGCTGTGCTGATTTAAATCTAGTGGTTCTGTTGTGTTTGTGGCGCAAGTTCAGTGACGCAGGTAGTGACAATTCTCTGCGGCCAATCCGTGATCAGCAGAGTTTACACATCACGTTTTGGTAACGATACGGTTCACTTGGAACCTCAACCGAGGTGGTACTAAAAAAAGTACCAGGTACTGTACCCAGTGGAAAACCCCCCAAAAGT
>NW_015505257.1:312825-337583 GCF_001515645.1 Sinocyclocheilus grahami | reverse complement strand
CAGTTCAGTACCGCTTTAGAGTGGGCGGGATTATTCACTTATAGTTTATAGTTGCGCCGCCTCTACTGCCGCGCGACTCCTGAAAAACCTTTTCATTCCGCGTCGCCCCATCAAGCTCTCGCTGGATCCGCTCCTCTGCTATCAACGAGAGGACCGTCTGTACTTCCTCAACAGACAACGAAACAGCCACATTTTGGTTGTTAAAAAAGGTGTGCTCGTTCAAAACAGTTGCATTCGATCCTTCGCTGGCTGTGCTGATTTAAATCTAGTGGTTCTGTTGTGTTTGTGGCGCAAGTTCAGTGACGCAGGTAGTGACAATTCTCTGCGGCCAATCCGTGATCAGCAGAGTTTACACATCACGTTTTGGTAACGATACGGTTCACTTGGAACCTCAACCGAGGTGGTACTAAAAAAAGTACCAGGTACTGTACCCAGTGGAAAACCCCCCAAAAGTTAACCGTACCGTGCCGTACCATGCAGTGGAAAAGCGCCAATAGTTAGCTAACGATGCTTTTTGGAAACGCATCCCAGGTCTGGCGGCGTGTGATGAGGCACACCTGAATTGAATGAAGCTTCATCACTTAATGTTAAATGCCGAGCGCGCCTCTCCTTGAGACTGGTCTCTTCCCCTGTGTATGCACGCTGGTGTCCTCGTGGGTCCAGGAAAGGAGCGTGGAGGGACTCCCGCTTTGCCAGAAACGTGAGCTGCCGGACCTGTGGTCTGGAATGGAGACGCACCTGTGATGTTGTCGACGGGCTAGGATGCCAGGCCAATAATCCCCTCAAGCACCATGAGCCAGGGAAGAAGAGCCCCTGTGAAGAAGCCGCCGCCCCTCACGCCCCGGACCACAGAGAGGAACAAGTGCGACCGCTGGACTCCGCCCCTTACCAGGACCACTCCTTTCCGAACACTGCCCTTCCTTCACGATTCCCCAGCACAATGAGGACACCAGATCCCCTAACTCCTTCCTTTTTGGACACTTTATTCCCCGTTTTAGACATTTTATATTTATTTTCTGTTAAATAAAAGCCTCTCCGAGGCCTGACGCCACACCCACTGTGTCTGTCGTTTGCTCCTCCCGCCACACTAGTAAGAGCTTGATTAGCGGATTCAGCAGTGTTTAATTAGGGTTGGAGCTGAACTCTGCAGGACAGTGGCCCTCCAGGACAGAGTTTGGAGACCCCTGGTTTAAAGTATGTTGTATGTTTCACTTTCAGTTTGTCTACAGTCTTTGGGTGGCAAACAGTCATAAATATCCTCCAACAGGCAGTTTTACAACCTAGTCAGGCTGGTCTGTGCACACACACCTGCTGCAGCTGCTGTCGGAGCTGATCTGTGGTCAGACCCAAAGATCTCATGCCGCGACTCCTGCAGGCGGCCTGGAGCTCGGCTACAGTCATTGTGGTCACACCCTCCTTGGCGATCATCTACAGAGACGCATGAAAATCAAGTTTATCCAACAGGTGAGATCATCTCCTTAACATATCGAACGCAGAAGACTTGATACATGTTTTTAATAAGTTGAACTTATTTTAACTTGACAGCCGTGCTTTTAGAATGCGTGTCATACACAAGATGCAAGAGCAATGGTCAAAGATGTTTGTCTAGAGCAGGGGTAGGCAAGTTCGGTCCTAGAGAGCCGCAGTCCTGCACTGGTCTGTGCACACACACCTGCTGCAGCTGCTGTCGGAGCTGATCTGTGGTCAGACCCAAAGATCTCATGCCGCGACTCCTGCAGGCGGCCTGGAGCTCGGCTACAGTCATTGTGGTCACACCCTCCTTGGCGATCATCTACAGAGACGCATGAAAATCAAGTTTATCCAACAGGTGAGATCATCTCCTTAACATATCGAACGCAGAAGACTTGATACATGTTTTTAATAAGTTGAACTTATTTTAACTTGACAGCCGTGCTTTTAGAATGCGTGTCATACACAAGATGCAAGAGCAATGGTCAAAGATGTTTGTCTAGAGCAGGGGTAGGCAAGTTCGGTCCTAGAGAGCCGCAGTCCTGCAGAGTTCAGCTCCAACCCTAATCAAACACACCTGAACAAGCCAATCGATGTCTTCAGGATTACTAAGGCTAGAAGGCAGGTGAATTTTTTTTTTTCAGAGTTGGAGCTGAACTGACTGAGGCTCCCTAGGACCGAATTTGCCTATCCCTGCTCTAGAGCATGTTTACATTAAAACAATTATAGTAAAGTAGCTTATGTGTTCTGTGTAGACAATTTTAAGATGTATGGTTTAGTCACCCAGAAACCTTGAGGTCACAGCACCATGTCAAGTCATTAATTCAGCTGTAAAACTATTTTAGAGGGTCAGTAGCAGTTGTCTGGCTTTGTCTCACCTCATCGTCAGCCTTGATGGTGCGCAGCTGCATCATCAGCTGGAAACGCAGCAGGTTATTAGTGCCGATGGGCTGCAGCTCCAGCAGTTTACACAAGGCCACTAGCTGCGGCCGCTCCAGATGCTCCAGCGTCAGCTCATCCTCAAAGAGCTTGGAGAACTTCACGATGTCTTTAGTGCTGGGCTGTTCACCGGTGTGCCTCACCTATAACGGTCAAGTTAGAAGCGTCAGTCACATCCAGAACAATTTATACTATACACGATATGAAAAAATGTATTCGATTATCGAACTCACCTGCTGCACGTAAGTCGAGAACCTCTGAGTCTCATCTCCAACAGCTGCTTTATTCCTCCTGGCCATCTCAGCAATGGTCTCCTGTAAGAACTTGGCCAGCTCCAGTTTAGCAGCGAGTCCCTTCTTCTGTTTTTCCTCCTGTGAGAGTAAAAGAAACTAATTCAGCTGTTTCACTAATCATTACTCAACAATTTTGAACAATGCAAATTATTACTCAGATTCATCACACTTGTTATGCCTGTGTTTCATAATTCGGGCTAAACAAAATAGGCTGAACTCATTATAAAAAATTTTAAAACGTAAGCTTATAATACCTTCTTGGACTCTGTCTCAAATGTGGAAGGCAACATTTCTGGAAAGAGTTTGAGGAATACGGGGAGCAGAAACTCCATGAAGGGAACGATGACAAAGACTATGAAGGGCAAAAGCCGGAACAAGTCGGCACATGTCCGCATCAGCTGTGGAGACAATAAATGAGAATGACAATCTTATTCGTCTGTAGTCAAACACAAAAGCAATATGGGTTAGTGAGAGTAGCACTTCTGGCCTAATCCAGCTGTACTTTCACTGAAGTGTTAAGCTTTTTGGTTATGCAATCCTATTTGAGTCACATTACATTATACATCCTTGACCAAGCACTGGTTTGTTCTAACAGGATAATCAAACAATTACCTTTTCATAAAACTCAAATCCTGTACACACATAATAACTTACGACACATTTTCCTCTGTCAAACTACTAATCTTCTTATATAAAGATGTTTTGAGACTACAAATAACAAAAGTAATGGTAATAATAAAATTACCATTATTTTGGACATGGCACCATGGTACTACTATAGTAATATATGCATGTAGTAAAATATTAGTACTACTATAGTAAATACTATGGTAATTTTCTACATGTACTATAGTAGTACAAATGGTCAAATGCAAATTGTGCGAGACAGAATTCTAATTAATTGTGAAAATGCATTATAATACTGACATATTTCTGAAATCTTTGAAAATGATGCTCCAATAATAGTTTTAATTGATGATGTCATTTCCAGCAATGACTGTTAGTTTTCCAAATGCAAGTTTTGACTGTTTAACATTTTTGTTCCCACTTAATTTTGTTAATAAGCATTTTTAAAAGCAGTGAGTGGATAGAATATTGAAGATTCCAGAATACTGGAATGTTATTCGAGAACGTATAACTTGCGCTCACATATCATGGAGATATGTGAAATATGACAAATTGGATGGATTGCTACTACGGGTATTTAAATGAACCTGGAGTACCGTGTGAATACATTATGAATATGATAATGATATTTCTCCATATCAAAGTAGCATTGAGTTAATATCTAATACAACCACTCTAGCATGGTAAACCCAAAGTAACATAAAGCTCCTCATCAAAAACATCTCCCAAGATTTCCAAACATACCCTCCTCCTCTCTCTCCTGGTGAGCTGCTGCCCGTGCAGTAACCTCCAGACCATCCTACCCGCGATTTTGGTGTCGATGCCTAGAAGGCGGAAGCCATGATAGTAATGCTTGAGCTCATCCAGGACTCTCTGTCCCAGGGACTTCCTTGGCACTGCTGGTGGTGCTGGCGGTGGTTGAGTGCCAGAGGCGGCAGGGACAGGCTCACCCTTGATGGGTTCAGAACCCGCAGCGGTGTCCTTCACCTCTTGAAGCCAAGCACAAGAACTGTGGAGGGGACGTGCAGCTACGCACCCAGGGCGGATGTAGCTGGATGTGTAACAGGGGTACAGCGGCCTGGGACACCTGGCTGTGACGGCAGCCCGGCTGAGGAACTCCGAATGGTAGCATATGCATGCGGTCGACGGGAGTGAAGCACAACCGTGTCTTTTAGAAAGCATGTAGGATCCCCTGGAAGAAAACCAGAACTTTGAGCTCCAATAAAGAGACTATTTACAACAATAGAGTGCAAAGTAAAATATCTAAGGGACGTTCCAGTTTCTGTGCTCTTGATTACAACAGAAAATTATTTCAACTCATCCCTCAGTTTGTAAAAACAAGCTAAATTGTTCACAGTAATGGCCGATTGAACCCCAAGATTTGATATATATATATATATATATATATATAATGTTAACATGAGATTAATGCGATAAAATCGCTTATTAGTCTGTCTTAATTCTAATCTTTCAATCCTTTCAATTCAATCATATAAAGCCTTTAAACCCAGTGACTTTATAATAACGTACAAAAGGATACACGAAAGGGATTATTTACATCAAGAATTACATTAAATTAAATCATCCTAGAAAAGTATTAACCATCACTAAAAGGACAATTTAGCCAACTTTACAGCTTAAATATATTTTAAATGCAAGAATGAATGTGCTTTAACAAGGTTTTTTAAAAACCTCCATGATGTATTGATATTTGGGGAACAGCAAAATATAATTATAAAATAATGTTAGTATTTTATTGAATAATAATATTTTAAAATAATAGTACACTTGGAATAGGATACAATTGTTCATGTTTGCGCCAGTAGCTTGGATGATGGCCTCACCTTGATCTCGTTACGGCAAGAAGCACCTGTGAGCTGAAAACTGCCATTTTGTGACTTAAAATCGTGTGTCCTGTAAAGCTTAAATATATTTTAAATGCAAGAATGAATGTGCTTTAACAAGGTTTTTTAAAAACCTCCATGATGTATTGATATTTGGGGAACAGCAAAATATAATTATAAAATAATGTTAGTATTTTATTGAATAATATTTTAAAATAATAGTACACTTGGAATAGGATACAATTGTTCATGTTTGCGCCAGTAGCTTGGATGATGGCCTCACCTTGATCTTGTTACGGCAAGAAGCACCTGTGAGCTGAAAACTGCCATTTTGTGACTTAAAATCGTGTGTCCTGTAAACAGAGAGAGGAAAAAAGGCAAAATGTGAATTACAGCTACAGTAATGGTGGTACTGACTGCGAATTCAGTACCTGTACGTGGTCAGGCTGGACGGGTTTGTGAGGAATCAATCTTCTCATTTTTGTGTAATATTTTATGAAACTTCGTTTTATATATTTGTTCATCTACTTCCTATTTATGAATGTTATTTTTCTGTAGTACTCTAGGTTTCCAAAATCGTGAACTTGCACATTTGATGTAAAAAACAAGACAAAACACGAACACTTTAATATCACAACAGGGGTTTTAAGTGTCCCGATATCAATAAATGTACACAGATTCACAAACAAAGGCAACTCCACAAATAAGTATAAGGCGTTTGTGAGCAAATGTGCAAAAATTAGAAAACTGCCATTTTGTGACTTAAAATCGTGTGTCCTGTAAAGAGAGAGAGGAAAAAAGGCAAAATGTGAATTACAGCTACAGTAATGGTGGTACTGACTGCGAATTCAGTACCTGTACGTGGTCAGGCTGGACGGGTTTGTGAGGAATCAATCTTCTCATTTTTGTGTAATATTTTATGAAACTTCGTTTTATATATTTGTTCATCTACTTCCTATTTATGAATGTTATTTTTCTGTAGTACTCTAGGTTTCCAAAATCGTGAACTTGCACATTTGATGTAAAAAACAAGACAAAACACGAACACTTTAATATCACAACAGGGGTTTTAAGTGTCCCGATATCAATAAATGTACAGATTCACAAACAAAGGCAACTCCACAAATAAGTATAAGGCGTTTGTGAGCAAATGTGCAAAAATTTATCAAGTTAGATTTGCTTAAGTATTTGTGAGGAATATGTCCTTTTATGGTTTGTGCAAACGTGCAATTTTTGTTGAACCTATTACTTAAGTACATGTATTGATGAATACTGCAACAATAATAATCTCCTACGTCACGCTCGTGCGGCAGTCTCGAGCGCTGCACACAAATACCGGCTCGCGCGTTTGTCTATATCTGCTGAAACAGCACACAAACACGGAGACCGGTCAAAATCACAGGCCATATTTAACGAGAATACAAGGAAAGTTTCATTTCACGCGAAAGTCTGACGCAAATTACAACGGCAAATTATACAAACGTTATAACGTATTACGACACCGCTAGTATTAAAGTAACGTTACCATTACTTTATGCGAACGTCAACATGAACTACAGTATCCACTTCCTTATTATAATTCATCGAGAGTTTTGACATGTTAAACGTCTAAACTGTAAGAAAAGTGGTGCGAGTTCGTCAAAACAATGAAGTTTAATGACAGGCGCTGAAGGCCACAGCAGAGGCCGCAGATACACGATCACCGCGCATTCAGTACCAGCTCAACTAATGCAGAAGCCTAGCTGATCTGTGGATAAAGTCGACACAACATCGATCAACTTTAGAAACAAGCGATCGGACAGTTCTTTTGTTTTAAATTCGTTAATGTACAACGAACAGCGAGCGGTGGCTCAACGGTTGAGAGACAACAGATGAAAGAGAAAGGCTCGAGATGGTCTGAAATAACTCAGAGATCAAGCGTTTAACAGCTCGAAACACGATTAAACGACTACCAACCTGTCGAAAAAGCTCCGTGTCGTGCGGCGTGATGGCGGTTGGGCTGTAACCATTGGATATGGTGTCAGATCGGATGACGGTGGAGAAAAATGTTCGGCTCGACAGCGCTCCTCCTGCAGCTGAGGGTCAGATTTCCTCGCAGGCGATGGCACGTTACGGGGGGAAAACGGACCTTTTGCGGGATGAGATACTCCATTCACGATGGTATGCCACTCCTTAAGTTTAAATCTAAATGGGCATATAAATTAATACATCCGTGCTGATGTACTATTGTGAACGGATTTTAAAACGGACTGTCAAGTTGCCTCTAGACAAACCGATCGTCCTACTGAGGAGGATCGTCCGATGAGAGGCGATGCGTGATTGACAGCAGCGTACACCAATGGGCGAGCTGTACGCACTAGTGACGCTGGCCAATCCGCTGGACGGGGCGGACTGTGGAACTTCCCATGACCTCATCCGACACCTGCTGATCTCAGTTCAGCTGTAGCTCAGTGTTGTCATGGCAACGGTCGAGTTTACAGTGCCGAGAACAGGGACGGAGTAGCAAGGCGTGTCATCCGCTGGACGGGGCGGACAGTGGAACTTCCCATGACCTCATCCGACACCTGCTGATCTCAGTTCAGCTGTAGCTCAGTGTTGTCATGGCAACGGTCAAGTTTACAGTGCCGAGAACAGGGACGGAGTAGCAAGGCGTGTCATATCAGAATCAGAATCAGAATGAGCTTTATTGCCAGGTATGTCTTGTTTAATAAATAAAGCGCATGTATATTAATGTGGGGTGTAAGGACTATTTTTTTGACAACCACAATATGTTTTATCTATTTATCATCTAGTTTTATCTAGCTTTATCCATATAACATATTGTTTTTTATTTGTAATTTTACTAACATTTTACTATATATGTATATACAGTGTCAGGGGTAATATTTTTCAATTAACTAGTAAAGTAACGCATTACTTTTTAATTTACAAGAGAATATCTGATTTACTTTTTCAAATAAGTAATGCAGTTTGCTTCTGACCTTCGATGATCCAGTTTAACCACTAATAAGCACACATTACTCTAAACAACTTTTTTTTTATTGCTGAAGTGTGTTGAAATGTCTTCTTCTGCATTCTACTGTACGGACGTAAATGTACTTTCCCTTCAGCCTGAGGCTTATTCGTTTCACTTTTGGTGTGAAAAGGCTTTTATATTTGCCAAAAATAGAACTTTTTTATTTTAAAATCAAACAAGCAAGCCCTGTCCAGATTTAAAAAGTAACGCAAAAGTAACGTAACGCATTACTTTCCATAAAAAGTAACTAAGTAACATAATTAGTTACTTTTTTATGGAGTAACGCAATATTGTAATGCATTACTTTTAAAAGTAACTTTCCCCAACACTGTGTATGTAAATATATATAAATATATATATATATTTACTTATTTATTTATTTATTTTCCGTGGTTGAAGTAGTATTTAGCTATTTTTGGAAAACAGGATAATGACATTATTTTGTTTTCATTATGTGTGTGTATCTGTGTGTGTGTATATATATATATATATATATATATATATATTACTCTCTGTAATACATTGATCACATCTTATGTTTTACTGACAAGCAATAATATTGTTGTAATTATAAGAAAAAGAAGAAAACTACTCGTCCCAACATGCCCCTCACATCATGCAGCACAGCCAATGGGGGGATTTTATTTTGGCGCTGAGACACAGGCCTTAAGCAGAAGGGCTTTTGTTACAGCTAGAGGGAGGGAGACGGCTATAATAAAATATATGGGAGCCAAATTTCCCTGGGTCTGCAGGAGCATCCCGCAAAAAAAAAAAAAAAACGGGGCCTCTCCCGATTCCACAGCCACACATCCTATCATGAGGATCGACATACGACTGATCTAGCCCCATTTCTTTTCCAAACAGCGGATTAGATCTATAAGAAACGTGGAGTCGTATGTCTTTGTGTTGATATATTTATGTTAACTGCAGCAGGAATCCAGTTTATTCGCTGTATTTGTTTAGAATGGAACACGCTGAAGGTACAGACGCTTTTATTCTACCGTTGTTTCGATGCTTCGTTTCATAATATCGCGCAGAATCCAAACAGGCGCTGCATGTATTTCTGTTTTTGATGACAATAAAGCAGTGGTTTTCATCACACCTCTTCCTGATGGAAATGTAATCTGGCCAATTTGATTTAAAGGGGCACACGGGCAGCCATGTTGGCATGTTCGCATTCAGTTCTTCAGTTTGTAAGGTTCTCCGCGTGATTCAATCTACCAAGAAACATACCATTTAGAAACAAACTGTCTCTTTGGAAAATGCCCTGGTGATAAACCTTAGAAGTGCGTGTGTTGGTGTTTTCCCCCCATGTACACACATTAGCACATCCGCTAACGCCGCCTTTCATATAACGTTAATGCAGCGACATTACACGGGTCCGCTTTACAAGGCTGTTGGGGAAACAGGATCTGTTTTTAACTCCACCAAATCGTAATTTTGTTTATTCGTGGCCCATATAGTATTTTCGTTAAGTTGTTTGTGTTTACACGTGACAGTATGATTATATCGGGTCTGTTTTGTTATCCAGAAAAGGCTAGCAGGCTAACATTAGCCAGCTGCTGGTCTTTGCAGGTTTGTTTCTTTGACATGAAACGATGTTTCAGTTTAGAAGCAGTCGTTTATTGTTCTGTGGCATTGAGTGATGTGGTTCATGTGCTAAATGAAGCTTTTTAAAAATTATTTACTTTGAAAGCTGAAGCTGCGATTATGGTAAGGGGCGTTACATTTCTGACGTGTGCTTGTGGTGTTCGGCCAATCACAATGCACTGGGTCAGCTGGCCAATCAGAGCAGACTGCGCTTGGCAAAGGAGGGGGCTTTGTTGAAAACGCGTGTTTGAGAGAGGCAGGGCATAGAGGACATACAATAATGTACTGTATTTGAAAAATAATGTTTTTTGAACATTAAAGCATGTCAACATATTCTGTTACACCAAATACACAAAATAATGATCTTTAAAATAGCATCATATGACCCCTTTAAAATAATAAACAGTATAATGTTATCGCAATAATACTAAATAGGGATGTAACAATTAACCGCGAGCCGATCGAAAATCGATTCAAATATGTGACGATTCAAATCGGTTGAGATGCTAAACAAATCGCGATACAATTGGAGTAGAATTATATGAATGTATCTCTGAGGGGAACTGACTATCTTTAGAAAAGTTTACGTGGTATTTTCTTTTCATCTTGCCTCTGAACAATGCATGTTAAAGTAGTGTTTATAAGCTTTTACAGCGGTAACCCAGGAAACGCTGTGTGCTGCTGTTCATAAGCGCCACCTGCTGTCAGAGAGTGAATCTGCGTCTCATTCAGCTCGTCTGCCGTTTCGTTCAGATATGTTTTATGTAGTATAGTTTTACAAAACTAAAGTCAGACCATTCTGTTTTTGCTTCAAATTTCGAAATGATACAGTCTAATTTAGATTAAAAACCACTCATGTTGCATGTATGCTGCATCTTTGTTTGGATCATGATTCAAATCCAGTGGTTGCATCTCATTTTAAATGGAAGAGCACAGGTTCAGATATGTTTTATGTAGTATAGTTTTACAAAACTAAAGTCAGACCATTCTGTTTTTGCTTCAAATTTCGAAATGATACAGTCTAATTTAGATTAAAAACCACTCATGTTGCATGTATGCTGCATTTTTGTTTGGATCATGATTCAAATCCAGTGGTTGCATCTCATTTTAAATGGAAGAGCACAGGCAAAGCCTTAGTTTGTTCATATTAAGAGATTTCTTTTATTTGTGTAACTTGTTTGATTTGGGGTTTGTTTTAAAATTTTTAGTTTTGTTATATTTCAATTTCACAAAGAAACGTGCAGCAATAGCATAATAAAATGACACTTTTTAATTTAGGCTACTGTATAATGTCTTCAATCTCATTTTGTAAAAAAAAAATCATAAGAAAATAGAATCGGAAAATCAAAATCGTGATTCGAATCGTGAGTTGAGTGAATCATTACATCCCTAATACTAAAATAACACTGTAATACGTCTAGTTTATATTTAAAGTGAGTCACACAAGCGTTTATGAATGTGTAAGTTATGCAAAGGTGTCAAATAGTGAAGAAACTTTTTTTGTTTTTCTTCACAGGCTGAAGCAGCACCTCAAATGGATTTCAAAACAGGGTCGCAAAAAGGTGCTTGACACTGCAAGATGAATTTTACATTTATTTAAATGTTTTTTTTAGAGGCATTTTTTTTTAGTCATGTTTTGAATGATTAATAAGCCCGTAAATTAATTTATGGATCAGTATCTTAATGCTACTGGAATCCTGTAGGTGCCAGTGAGATCTCAGACTCATGTAAGCCACTGAAGAAACGCAGCAGGGCATCTACTGATGTGGAGATGGCCAGCTCACTGTACAGAGACACTTCTGACTCTGACTCCAGAGGCCTCAATGATCCACAGGTCAGACTACACTCAGAAATACCGCCAGTGTACCAGCAGGTTTTTGTTGATTGACACCTCAGCGATACAGTCCTCATTGGGTTACACAATTGTTATGGCAGATTTGTTTATTTGAAATATCTCCGTTTTTGTAGCCAAATGACAAATAGACTCCGCTTGTAAAGCCACATTTTTGCATTCATTTGCATCCCTTGTAGACTGGATTCGGGAAGCGCTCGGACAGTCCAGCTACAGTAGATGCTGACGGATCTGATGCACAGTCCGTGGACTCCAGCCTGTCCCATCAAGGAGGAAGTTCCTCAAAAAAGGACGCTGTCTGCCATGTAAGCTCTGTAAATACTGTTTTATATAGTCTCGCGTAGCCAGACCTTCAGACTGACGGCAAAAGGTCTGGGAATCTTGGCCCACACAAGAGGCCATATGATTGACAGGTAAAACAACCAATCATGTTTTGTTTTGTGCCATGTTTAGGGGCGTGGAAATGTCCCCACAATAACAGACCGTTGTGTAAAACTCTTGGACGTATTTTAAAGAGTCCAAAGTTTAGTTGACCCCGACAAGCGCTCATCGTCACAGTTGTAAACACGACAGCTTTCTTCTTCCATGAGGGGATTTGGCAACACAACATGTTTGTTTCCAGGTGGAACGTTAAAGAACGTGACACACATGTCTCTCGGAAATTCTGTATAATTCAACCAATCCAGTGACGACTTCGAAACTCTTGAAGTGTTTCCAGTTATGTGTGCCATATGCATCAGACATTCAGCAAACGTTCCATGGGTGTGACATCTGAGACTAGTGTTTATATAGACTATATTACACTAAAGTAGCAGAGAGCTATTATGTGTGTTTTACAGGTGTAATAGCAATCTGTTGTTGAGGTTCTTCTCTACAATTTCTTAGGTCTGTGAAACATTCGGCGATTCTTTGGTGAGCTGTGAGGGAGACTGTAACAGGCTGTTTCATCCTGAGTGTATTGGACCTAACAGTGGAACTGAAGGAGAACTCCTGTGTCAGGAGTGTAAGACAGGTGAGCATTATTACATCCTATAGGTCCTAAATGGTTAGCCATTTGAATTAAATAAACCGAGTTAAAGAGGTGTTCCTCTCCAAAATGTTTTTTTTTTACTAGCAATACATGTGATTTGTAGTAACTTTTTAAAAGCTATAACCAGTTATATAGCCCACCAGTAACACTGAAATATATGGCCTATCCACCTTATTCTTAAACTTGGAAGTAAGCCTATGGGCGAGACTTCCGGTTCATTAGCCGCTGTAGGGAAATAACGAAGACGTTTTAACAACGTGCAAAAAACGGTAAAACTGTTCGCACTACAAACCAGTGTGTTCATAATTAAGATAATACATTAAAATAATATGGTAAGACACACCAATTTGCAATATCAAGCAGCAAAACGAGCTGATAGCTGGATGCGGATAAGACCGGAAGCCAGACCCATAAAATTTACAAATGGTCGCACCCATTCTTACGGGAAAAATAAAGTGGATAACTTCTGTGGAGAAAAGTTTCATAGCAATTCTACATTTTAGACCTAATGTGAAGAGGTTTAAAGAAATGGGTTATTTTGTGTTAAAATTGTCATGCATTTTATTTGTGCTAATAATTTGAACTTTAATAGTGTGTTGAAAATTGCATTTTTGAAGCATTTTTTTCCGTTTTAAGTTCCTGTTAAGTCTAATCTGTTTGTCGCCATCACTATCTCCAGGTTCCCACCATTGTTTCTCCTGCAAGGTCGCGGAGGGTGATATGAAGTGGTGCTCAGTGAATGGTTGTGGCCGGTATTACCACGAAACCTGTGCCCGCAAGTACACTGGCACCACTACTGATATTAGAGGCCTCCGCTGCCCTCAGCACAGCTGTGCCACATGCTGTCTCGACAGAGACCTTCACAAAGCTGGCAAAGGTAGATATATAGAAGATTCACTTATTCTTTGTATTTTACAGAAGCAATTTCAGAGCTTCCTTTTTCATTCCCCCCCCATTTAGGCCGCATGATGCGTTGTATCCGCTGTCCGGTGGCGTATCACACAGGAGATGGTTGTGTTGCGGCTGGCAGTGTGTCGATAACATCCCACATCATCATATGTAGCAACCACTCCAGTTCCAGGAAGAACGGACACTTTTCCTCACCTGTAAACGTAGGCTGGTGTTTCATCTGCGCTCGAGGTACGTTTGACCAGACAGTCTTCATACCTTGCGTTATAGCTAATGCCATAATTGCTGAGATGTTTAGATTTGTATGTTCAGTGTATCTCATACTTTAAGTGGCATTTATACAGGTTCTTGTCAAAATTGCAAGTTGTCACTAGTGCAGTTAGTGAATGTAACACTTTCTAACAAACTTCACGCCACATCAGTATTTTAATGTTCTCTGGTGTCGTCCTTTGCAATGTTCAGTGTTCCTTCTTTTTAAGAGTAGGAACCTTTAATGTGACTTCTGACCTTCTTTCTTGTCACCTAATCCTTTACTCTCAGATGTACTGTGTGTTCGTGATCCATCAGATCATGTTTGTTTCCTACTAATTAGTAACATTTTAATTGTCTGTGATTATTCTGGGGAAGGACTGAGATTGAATTAAAAATGTAATTTCATTTGAACTTTTAAAATGACAAAAATTGTCAGTAATTTAAGACATTCCAGTGAGCCATTAATGAACACTAAATCTGTTTGTTTGTTTGTAAGTAGTAAAATTATGAAAATCCCCATCTTATGCCAGAGTTATTGTTTTTAGTATTTTTATTCACAGATATAGAGATCGTGATAATTGAACATGATAATGTTCATAATTAACAATTCATAATTAACTGATTAATTAATGTAGATATATTGTTTAAGTAAAATTAGACATTAAATGTTTAATATTGGACCTTGCAATTCATCTGCAATACAACAGATAAATAATCAGACAAAATTAGATTTTGTTTAGATACATTTTTAATTAATTGCTAATATTGGTTGATACCATATATTGTGCTCTAAATTAATGTCAATAAGTGTGTTTATATGCAGAATCTTACAGCAGTTGTTTAATAAGCCTATAATATGCCAAGACCTAAACCAAATAATTTTCAGGTTTGCATTTATGAATGAGCACTGATTTTTGAAAGCGTTTTGTTGCACATGCAAACCCACTCAGTGTTTTGTTCAGAATGCAAACATTAATGAATATCATTGATTGCATCTTTAAGTTTTGGAATTATCAGACACCTTCCCACTTTTGTAGAAAAGCTCTTTAACCCTCTAATTTCTCCAGGAACTAATTGATAATGATAAACTGAATTTTGGTCATTTCTTTAACCATCTTTGTTGTCTGCAGTAATTTGGATAGTCTGTGTTGTCGTGGGAGCGGTTGCATATCACTTGATCTTTATTACTCAGATTTGTCCTTACAACCTTTTTCATTAAAGAAGTAAAATATTTGTTTCTCACCATCATGTTGTTCCAAACCCTTATGACTTCATTTCTTCCCTGAAACTCAAAGTGCAAAATTTGGAAGAAAGTTCTGATTCTGTCTTTATTTTTCCCCCATGCAGTTGCAATTTAAGAGGGCTGAAATTTTCAAGGTCAAATAAGGATGTAAAAGCACCATAAACATATCATAAAAATGATCCATATGACTCTGTGCCCAGTATTTTAAGGCTGGTGAACCCATATGATAGTTTTGTGTGCGAAACAGTAAAATGTAAGTCTTTATTCACTAGAAGAGAGGTTTGGAACAACATGAGGGTGAATAAATAACTAGATTTTTGAATGAACTATTCATTTAGCATTTGGCTACTATTAAAAGCAGAATATTTGCATATTTTACATTTTATCCTGCAAATCCCTAAAGCTCTCACTCCAACACTGCAGTAATCCTCTTAAGACTCGTTTTTTGTGTTCTCTTTTCAGGACTACTTATTTAATCACGTGTCTTTTTTTTGAACTTTTAAAATGACAAAAAATGTCAGTAATTTAAGACATTCCAGTGAGCCATTAATGAACACTAAATCTGTTTGTTTGTTTGTAAGTAGTAAAATTATGAAAATCCCCATCTTATGCCAGAGTTATTGTTTTTAGTATTTTTATTCACCGATATAGAGATCGTGATAATTGAACATGATAATGTTCATAATTAACCATTCATAATTAACTGATTAATTAATGTAGATATATTGTTTAAGTAAAATTAGACATTAAATGTTTAATATTGGACCTTGCAATTCATCTGCAATACAACAGATAAATAATCAGACAAAATTAGATTTTGTTTAGATACATTTTTAATTAATTGCTAATATTGGTTGATACCATATATTGTGCTCTAAATTAATGTCAATAAGTGTGTTTATATGCAGAATCTTACAGCAGTTGTTTAATAAGCCTATAATATGCCAAGACCTAAACCAAATAATTTTCAGGTTTGCATTTATGAATGAGCACTGATTTTTGAAAGCGTTTTGTTGCACATGCAAACCCACTCAGTGTTTTGTTCAGAATGCAAACATTAATGAATATCATTGATTGCATCTTTAAGTTTTGGAATTATCAGACACCTTCCCACTTTTGTAGAAAAGCTCTTTAACCCTCTAATTTCTCCAGGAACTAATTGATAATGATAAACTGAATTTTGGTCATTTCTTTAACCATCTTTGTTGTCTGCAGTAATTTGGATAGTCTGTGTTGTCGTGGGAGCGGTTGCATATCACTTGATCTTTATTACTCAGATTTGTCCTTACAACCTTTTTCATTAAAGAAGTAAAATATTTGTTTCTCACCATCATGTTGTTCCAAACCCTTATGACTTCATTTCTTCCCTGAAACTCAAAGTGCAAAATTTGGAAGAAAGTTCTGATTCTGTCTTTATTTTTCCCCCATGCAGTTGCAATTTAAGAGGGCTGAAATTTTCAAGGTCAAATAAGGATGTAAAAGCACCATAAACATATCATAAAAATGATCCATATGACTCTGTGCCCAGTATTTTAAGGCTGGTGAACCCATATGATAGTTTTGTGTGCGAAACAGTAAAATGTAAGTCTTTATTCACTAAAAGAGAGGTTTGGAACAACATGAGGGTGAATAAATAACTAGATTTTTGAATGAACTATTCATTTAGCATTTGGCTACTATTAAAAGCAGAAAACAGAAAATCAAATGACACAACAATTGTTGCATATTTTACATTTTATCCTGCAAATCCCTAAAGCTCTCACTCCAACACTGCAGTAATCCTCTTAAGACTCGTTTTTTGTGTTCTCTTTTCAGGACTACTTATTTAATCACGTGTCTTTTTTGTGTTTTCTGGAATCATGGGTAGTTTCATTACTCATGACTTTTCCTGTTTGTCTCGTGTAGGGCTTTTAGTGCACGACCATACTGACACCATATTAAGTTCATATACCTTTAAGTCGCACTACCTTCTGACTGAGTCAAATCGTGCTGAGTTGATGAAATTACCTATGATTCCTTCTTCTTCGTCAGCTACCAAAAAGAATATTGGGAAAGGTAAAATCATGTTTTCTTGGTTTATGTCGTTTGCCATCTGTATACTTTCACAGCTGTCTTATTGCTCATTTTTATTTATTTGTTTATTTTTGGGAGCATTTTATTGCTCGTAATTTAACACCCTCACACTGCTTCTAATGCACATAGTGGGCTTAAAATAACACGCAGCAACAAATAACCTACATTTTTAGTTCTTTAGTTTAAAATTAGATAGCAGCATTGTAAATTAGTTTGGGATATTGTGTAGAGAAATGAAATAGAAGTTGGCATAATACTCAAATCTTTGTTTGCCTATAACTGATTCCGAGGATTTTAATAACTAGGTTATATGTCACGTAACTTGTTATTCTGAGTCCGTAACATGCTTTGGCTTAGCGTTAATTGCTTGGATTGTTTCTAAATGACTTTGTCCAGTTTCTCTGTTTGCTTGAGCACAATTATACCCTACCACCCTCCAAACATAAACATATTTTGGATGGCAGTTTTAATAGAGCCAACAGCAGGGTCCCGGAAGTAAAAATCCCATTCATTTTGTCCATAGAGAATTTATTTTTAAAAGTAGCTTGTACATCTTGTACAGCTCTAATGTATGGAAGCCCTTTTCTGTCATGGAATATAAACTAATAAAGGTAATTGTGACTTCTCACAATTCTGACTGTTTTTCTTGCATTTTTGAGAAAAAAGTCAGTATTGCAAGATATAAACACAGAATTTGGACTCTTAGTTTCTCGCAATTGTGTTTTTATTATTATTATTGTTATTTCCACCATTTAATAAAAATTAAAAAGGTAATTGCAACCTTTTTATCTCAAAATTTAGATTTTTTTTCCCTTGCAGTTGCAAGTTTATATTTCACAGTTTGGACTTTTCTAAGAGTTGCGAGTTTATATCTTGCAGTTTTGAGTTAACATCTCACAATTCTGAATTTTTTCCAACCTTTTTTTAAATTGTGAAAAAAAGTCAGAATTGTAAGAAGTTAAAATTACCTTTTTTTCTGTAGAAAAACGGGCTTCGATACAGATGATTAGTATTGATGTATGTTTGTTGAAGTTTCAGATTTCATTTGAACCTCCAAAAAATATATAGTTTTGTACTTTCAATTAGTGAAGTTTTATATTGTACTTTTTAAAATATTTTATTTACGTAATTTTTAAGATTCTTGGGGTGAGTAGTTCATTCCCTCATAGATTAAATGCCAAATAAATTTTTTTGCTTTAAAGATTGTAATGTGATTCATTTCCCAAACATAAACATATTTTGGATGGCAGTTTTAATAGAGCCAACAGCAGGGTCCCGGAAGTAAAAATCCCATTCATTTTGTCCATAGAGAATTTTTAATTTTTAAAAGTAGCTTGTACATCTTGTACAGCTCTAATGTATGGAAGCCCTTTTCTGTCATGGAATATAAACTAATAAAGGTAATTGTGACTTCTCACAATTCTGACTGTTTTTCTTGCATTTTTGAGAAAAAAGTCAGTATTGCAAGATATAAACACAGAATTTGGACTCTTAGTTTCTCGCAATTGTGTTTTTATTATTATTATTGTTATTTCCACCATTTAATAAAAATTAAAAAGGTAATTGCAACCTTATATTTCACAGTTTGGACTTTTCTAAGAGTTGCGAGTTTATATCTTGCAGTTTTGAGTTAACATCTCACAATTCTGAATTTTTTCCAACCTTTTTTTAAATTGTGAAAAAAGTCAGAATTGTAAGAAGTTAAAATTACCTTTTTTTCTGTAGAAAAACGGGCTTCGATACAGATGATTAGCATTGATGTATGTTTGTTGAAGTTTCAGATTTCATTTGAACCTCCAAAAAATATATAGTTTTGTACTTTCAGTTAGTGAAGTTTTATATTGTACTTTTTAAAATATTTTATTTACATAATTTTTAAGATTCTTGGGGTGAGTAGTTCATTCCCTCATAGATTAAATGCCAAATCAATTTTTTTGCTTTAAAGATTGTAATGTGATTCATTTCAGAGCTGGTTGGATTGGTTCAGGACTAGAACTCTTTATTTAAGATTTTTTTTAATCACTCTGGAGAAAATGAATCGGAAAATGCTTTCGGAACCAAAGTGGCTGGAAAAGTGGGCACTCACTGCTGTGCTCCATCTTTTATTGTCCATCAGGGCTTATTTGCCATATTTTTCTTGTCAGTCAAACCAAGTGTTTTAAGTGACGCCATCCAAAATACTTGCTCCGTGTCTGCTAGTGTACTGCAGGTGATGTTAATGCGGACAATCAGTCCGTGTGCATCACTGCATGTTTCCCATAATGCCCCCCTCTGATCATTGACTATTGGTTGCTTATTAAATCACCCGGCACAAAAAAGCACATTAACATAATGCTGAAAGGTGTTAGTCATCAAACCATGTCTGAGCATGTCAAACTGAACTTCAAATAGGCATTTAGAATCTAGAGGCATATGTTGAAGCATTTCAGAGACGTATATCGATCTCAGAGGACACATAACTGTCTGATTCTGACATGCTCATGGATGAGGTTTGTGGAATACCACCTTATTGGGAATGGACAAGCATGTGGTGATACTGTGGGCCTGTGTATTCGATTGTGTGTTTATGTGTGTGTGTGTGCTTGTCAAAAAGGAGGAAGACTGTTGTGTTGCGAGGCCTGTCCTGCCTCGTTCCACCCCGAGTGCTTGAACATGGAGATGCCAGAGGGGACGTGGCAGTGTGGGGAATGCAGAGGGAGACATGCCACACCTATTAGTGTTTTTTGTGCCAAAAAAAAAAATCTGCTTGAATTTGATAATCTGGGACATATGTTTTAGGCCTAAAAAAAAGCCTGTATTCACCATACTTTATGCATGCCTAACACAATAATCACCCATTTTTAAAAAGCATTATGAAAAAAATGACAAGTATAGAAATCTCAATAAGGTAATGTATTTCAATATCAGGAAAAATTATTTCTTCCTGTACACAGGATGAACGATCTACTGTGTTAATTCATTTTAATTAATTTAAAACTATTAAAATTGTTTAACATTGTATTAACATTTTAAAGAATCAACTAAAATTTAAGCAACCGCAAGCAACAATTTTATTAATGGATTATTCAGTCAGTTATTCAAGTTCTCCATTCTATTCAAATTGGGGCTACTCGGGGAACAAACACTCTGTGAGTGTGTAGGGTGTGTCTGTGTACAGAACATTGTCAGCTGGCCTGGGCGCAGCTCCCCCTCCTGCTCAGTGATTTGAACCATTGTATACTAAACTAACTGGGAATTTGGGAAATGAAATTAACCGTTTACTTCATCCTGATACCTTTGCTTGCTACTGGAAAATGTTTCCCAGATTCCATCTCTGTAGAATCTCTCTAGCTAGCTGGTTTAGCTCGCTGCTAGCTACTGTGAACTTATTCCTCCATTTGAAGACTGTCCCAGATTACCCAAAGCATGCTGTCCCACATTCTCAATCATATTTGATAACGTGGGACAACAAAAAAAATGTTTGAAAGAAAAAAAACTAAAACACATTTTAAAGATATAAATATAATGCATTAAAACTAGAGCACCCTCCGTAATGTCAGAAGCACCCTCAGTGATTATTTCTGGTTGGTATACACTTTGATTGTATAGCCTACAAAAACAACAACATACAAATGCACTAGAAAAAATAATTTAATAAATGCATATTTACAATTTAAGCACTTAACTAAAATAAGTAATAAATAATCAAATAAATAACTAGAGAAGGCTGACTATAACCAGTTTGCTTCCATTTAGTAAGAAAAGCCTTGGCTACTCTTCACCTGAATTAGAAAAAAAAGCTCTTCTGGTGTTCAGTGATGCGAGGACAACGTTTGAGCGTGTACACGCAATATCGGAGCGAGAGCAGAGCCAATTCATAAAATAAAATAAAAAAACAATGTATAGTTAAAAGCACACATCCAGTTTTGTATGAGTGAAGGAAATCCGCTTGCAGATTCTTGCGGTGAGATTCTTGCTCACGCATTACATGGATCGCGTAACATTATGCGCTCTTGACATTTGTCATTAAGATCACGCTATAGAAACCGCTTAAAATTAAGTATAAATAAGAGCAGAAAGCGGCCCTAGGCCACTGGATCCGCCATTGCCAGATGCAGTTAGAAATTTACTAAAAACAAACCTATCGCAAGTTATCTGCTAAGGGGGGGGGGCACCTGGGGTGGCCAGCCAGATTTCGGGGGGGGCGGTGCCACCACGTAGACATGCCCCTGGTCACAAGGCGATCACGTGAGGCGCTCCCTCTGGCATGATAATCTTAATAATATCTTGTAGTGTGTTATGCGCCATGATGTTCAAATCTTGAAGTGTGTGCATGTTCAAGATTTGAGAGAAGATAATCTGCAAAGATTCTCCTTATGTTTGTGCTGCAACCAGATTTCATAATCGGTTAGGATTTTAAAACTCCTGTAGTGTGAGCCCAGCTTTAGTGTCCTAAGATACTTTTAACTAAACTAAGGCATGTTCATGCCAAGTCTGAAGTGACTAAATGGCACTAAAATGTAACAAATTCAGAACAAAAGTTTTTTTTTTTCACCAAAATGAGTTTATAATAAAAATATATAAAACATATAATTTTTAATAAATAATAATACAAGTAATAATACTAAAAATATACCATCTAAAAATGTTACAAATTATTGTAGTATGATATTTCTGACTTTTTTTAATCTTCTGATGCATGTTTTGTTTTTAAAAATTCAGATTCCATATAATTATTGCCAAATTTACGCTGCAAAGGTGGCACAGAAGAGCTTCTGAACTGGCAAACAATTAGGTGTCTGTCTATAGACTGTTTACTGCTGTTTAGAGGTGCAATAAATGCATTTACACAGCAACTCTGTACCTTTATACCAGGGGTGTCCAAACTCGGTCCTGAATGGCCAGTGTCCTGCAGAGTTTAGCTCCAACTTGCCTCAACACACCTGCCTGGAAGTTTCTAGCATGCCTAGTAAGACCTTAATTAGCTGGTTCAGGTGTGTTTCATTGGAGTTGGAGCTAAACTCTGCAGGACAACGGCCCTCCAGGACTGAGTTAGGAGGCCCCCTGCTTTATACCTTTAAATTTACAATGCAATTACCAGGTGGCAGAGAAGCACTTCTGAAGTGGCATTTAGTTGTCTTTACACAGACAATTTAATGCTACTCATAGGTGACATAAATGCATTTGCACAGAAATTAAAGCTGTGTAATTTGATACTAGGATCTGAGGTGGGTCTGAGCAGGCATTATTTCGTCTGGCTTTTATGCAGCATCGCCTCTTAACACAATTTTGAACAGGCACAGAGCAGCCTTAGCTGTGTAAAGAGGCCTTACACTAGGGGCTAAGGTGGTCAGAGCAGGCATTGCTTAATCCAGCTTTTATGTTTCGTCATGTATTTACACATATTTTTGAGCTGGCACAGAGCAGCCTTAACTCAGCTGTGTAAAAAGATGTCTTTACACAACCGCGTTAAGGCTGCTCTGTGCCTGCTCAAAATTCAGTGCAAAATGCAATGCTGCATAAAAGCCAGACTGAATTTTGCCTGCTCAGACCCTAGCATCAAAGCATACAGTTGTAATCACTATGTAAATGCATATATGCCACCTCTGAGCAGATTTAAAGCGTATGTTTAAAGACACCTAAATGCCACTTCAGAAGCACATCAGTATTTTTGGTTTGTTTTCCTAGGTGACGATGACTTTATTTTACCTGTGTAACCAGTAAATAAGTGATAAACTTAATGTTGATGTTGAACCATGTGTAGGTGGTGGCCAGCTGAGATATGCAACCCTCGCCTGGTTCCCTCCAACATCCAGAGCCTGAAGCATGACATTGGTGACTTTCCAGTCTTTTTCTTTGGCTCCCATGACTATTACTGGATAAACCAGGGAAGAGTTTTCCCATATGTTGAGAGTGATAAGAACTTTGCAGAGGGACAAGTTGGCATCAATAAGACGTTTAAAAAAGGTAAGATAATTATTAGTATGTTTAATGGAATGATCATGTCCCCAATAATGGTCAAGCTGAATTGACCCCTAAATGTATTTTTGTGTGTAAAGCACTTGAGGAGGCAGCAAAAAGGTTCCAGGAGCTAAAAGCACAGCGAGAAACTAAGGAGGCCCTCGAACAGGAGCGCAACTCTCGCAGACCCCCACCATACAAACTTATCAAGGTACAGGATATAGCTCAAATATTTTATTTCTCTGCTGTCGTGTGGTACCATAATACGGCCCATTCTTACATTTCATGTTAATCTCTCTACAATGCAACTTTACAAAGAAAACTCAAATCATATTGAAACAAACTAAAGCTCTGTATTTTTGTCCATGTTTTTCACCTCAGTCCAATAAGCCAGTTGGGAAGGTGCAGGTGCACGTCGCTGACCTCTCAGAGATCCCACGCTGCAGCTGCAGACCAACAGATGAGCGTCCGTGCAGCCAGGACTCTCAGTGCCTGAACCGCATGCTGCAGTATGAATGCCACCCGCAGGTCTGTCCGGCAGGTGACTGCTGCCACAACCAGTGCTTTTCCAAACGCCTCTACCCCGACACTGAGGTCATTAAGACCACCGGCCGAGGATGGGGCCTAAAGACCAAGCAGGACCTCAGAAAGGTGAGAGGTTGACGTCTGAGCATGAAGTCTAATTGCACTAATGGACTGGAGCTTTAATTGTGAAAAGTTCAGAAAGACTGGGAAATTAATAAAATCTAAATTTCTGTGGTGACTATAAATATTTGTAGTTTTGCTCAGGGTTACTATCATTAAACTATTGAAAACATTTTTCATAACTGAAATAAAGTTGAAAAAATTTACTATTTGATATTAGATCAATTAAAATATTAGCTAAAGTTACTAACTGTAAAGATAATAATAAAAAAAAAATGACAAAAGCATGTAACATTTTTTTTAATGCCTAATTTTCAGCACTAAAAAGCCTTCACACGGACCAAATCTGAAATATTATACTTTATTATTAATAGTAATAATAATGTTGTTGTGGAGCTACTTTATTTTTAAAGTTTATCATTTAAATAAATCTTTATTATTATTATTAATTGTATGTAGGTTGGTTTTTTTTTTCATGTATTCTGACTTTTTTGGAATGTCAAAAATAATCAACGTTTTGGTGAAAAACTTTTGAAGTTCAGACCTTCATATTGCATAAAATGTTTCATTTTACTGATCTTGGGACATTGTTTGGTTGTGTTTAGGGTGATTTTGTCATGGAGTATGTTGGCGAACTGATCGACTCCGAAGAGTGCAAGCAGCGAATAAGACATGCCAATGAGAACGATGTGACCAACTTTTACATGCTGACCCTCACAAAGGTACCACTATTGCATGTTTACTTTGTGTATGTCACATTATAACGTCATCTCGGCTGTATTAAAGTCGCTCCTTCTCTGCTTCTCAGGACCGTGTGATTGATGCTGGACCCAAAGGGAACTTGTCACGCTTTATGAACCACAGCTGCAGTCCTAACTGTGAGACTCAGAAGTGGACAGTGAATGGAGATGTGCGGATAGGGCTCTTTACCTTGTGTGATATCGCTGCAGGTAAGAACAATTTGTATTTTCTTTGAAAAAAGGACAGCGTTTGTTTAGAAGCTAATTGAGATTATCATGGGTTTTTTTTTTTTCA
>NW_015505257.1:297109-303353 GCF_001515645.1 Sinocyclocheilus grahami | reverse complement strand
TCCAACTTGCCTCAACACACCTGCCTGGAAGTTTCTAGCATGCCTAGTAAGACCTTAATTAGCTGGTTCAGGTGTGTTTCATTGGAGTTGGAGCTAAACTCTGCAGGACACCGGCCCTCCAGGACTGAGTTAGGAGGCCCCCTGCTTTATACCTTTAAATTTACAATGCAATTACCAGGTGGCAGAGAAGCACTTCTGAAGTGGCATTTAGTTGTCTTTACACAGACAATTTAATGCTACTCATAGGTGACATAAATGCATTTGCACAGAAATTAAAGCTGTGTAATTTGATACTAGGATCTGAGGTGGGTCTGAGCAGGCATTATTTCGTCTGGCTTTTATGCAGCATCGCCTCTTAACACAATTTTGAACAGGCACAGAGCAGCCTTAGCTGTGTAAAGAGGCCTTACACTAGGGGCTAAGGTGGTCAGAGCAGGCATTGCTTAATCCAGCTTTTATGTTTCGTCATGTATTTACACATATTTTTGAGCTGGCACAGAGCAGCCTTAACTCAGCTGTGTAAAAAGATGTCTTTACACAACCGCGTTAAGGCTGCTCTGTGCCTGCTCAAAATTCAGTGCAAAATGCAATGCTGCATAAAAGCCAGACTGAATTTTGCCTGCTCAGACCCTAGCATCAAAGCATACAGTTGTAATCACTATGTAAATGCATATATGCCACCTCTGAGCAGATTTAAAGCGTATGTTTAAAGACACCTAAATGCCACTTCAGAAGCACATCAGTATTTTTGGTTTGTTTTCCTAGGTGACGATGACTTTATTTTACCTGTGTAACCAGTAAATAAGTGATAAACTTAATGTTGATGTTGAACCATGTGTAGGTGGTGGCCAGCTGAGATATGCAACCCTCGCCTGGTTCCCTCCAACATCCAGAGCCTGAAGCATGACATTGGTGACTTTCCAGTCTTTTTCTTTGGCTCCCATGACTATTACTGGATAAACCAGGGAAGAGTTTTCCCATATGTTGAGAGTGATAAGAACTTTGCAGAGGGACAAGTTGGCATCAATAAGACGTTTAAAAAAGGTAAGATAATTATTAGTATGTTTAATGGAATGATCATGTCCCCAATAATGGTCAAGCTGAATTGACCCCTAAATGTATTTTTGTGTGTAAAGCACTTGAGGAGGCAGCAAAAAGGTTCCAGGAGCTAAAAGCACAGCGAGAAACTAAGGAGGCCCTCGAACAGGAGCGCAACTCTCGCAGACCCCCACCATACAAACTTATCAAGGTACAGGATATAGCTCAAATATTTTATTTCTCTGCTGTCGTGTGGTACCATAATACGGCCCATTCTTACATTTCATGTTAATCTCTCTACAATGCAACTTTACAAAGAAAACTCAAATCATATTGAAACAAACTAAAGCTCTGTATTTTTGTCCATGTTTTTCACCTCAGTCCAATAAGCCAGTTGGGAAGGTGCAGGTGCACGTCGCTGACCTCTCAGAGATCCCACGCTGCAGCTGCAGACCAACAGATGAGCGTCCGTGCAGCCAGGACTCTCAGTGCCTGAACCGCATGCTGCAGTATGAATGCCACCCGCAGGTCTGTCCGGCAGGTGACTGCTGCCACAACCAGTGCTTTTCCAAACGCCTCTACCCCGACACTGAGGTCATTAAGACCACCGGCCGAGGATGGGGCCTAAAGACCAAGCAGGACCTCAGAAAGGTGAGAGGTTGACGTCTGAGCATGAAGTCTAATTGCACTAATGGACTGGAGCTTTAATTGTGAAAAGTTCAGAAAGACTGGGAAATTAATAAAATCTAAATTTCTGTGGTGACTATAAATATTTGTAGTTTTGCTCAGGGTTACTATCATTAAACTATTGAAAACATTTTTCATAACTGAAATAAAGTTGAAAAAATTTACTATTTGATATTAGATAAATTAAAATATTAGCTAAAGTTACTAACTGTAAAGATAATAATAAAAAAAAATGACAAAAGCATGTAACATTTTTTTTAATGCCTAATTTTCAGCACTAAAAAGCCTTCACACGGACCAAATCTGAAATATTATACTTTATTATATAATAATGTAATAATGTTGTTGTGGAGCTACTTTATTTTTAAAGTTTATCATTTAAATAAATCTTTATTATTATTATTGTAGGTTGGTGCCTGAACCGCATGCTGCAGTATGAATGCCACCCGCAGGTCTGTCCGGCAGGTGACTGCTGCCACAACCAGTGCTTTTCCAAACGCCTCTACCCCGACACTGAGGTCATTAAGACCACCGGCCGAGGATGGGGCCTAAAGACCAAGCAGGACCTCAGAAAGGTGAGAGGTTGACGTCTGAGCATGAAGTCTAATTGCACTAATGGACTGGAGCTTTAATTGTGAAAAGTTCAGAAAGACTGGGAAATTAATAAAATCTAAATTTCTGTGGTGACTATAAATATTTGTAGTTTTGCTCAGGGTTACTATCATTAAACTATTGAAAACATTTTTCATAACTGAAATAAAGTTGAAAAAATTTACTATTTGATATTAGATAAATTAAAATATTAGCTAAAGTTACTAACTGTAAAGATAATAATAAAAAAAAATGACAAAAGCATGTAACATTTTTTTTAATGCCTAATTTTCAGCACTAAAAAGCCTTCACACGGACCAAATCTGAAATATTATACTTTATTATTAATAGTAATAATAATGTTGTTGTGGAGCTACTTTATTTTTAAAGTTTATCATTTAAATAAATCTTTATTATTATTATTAATTGTATGTAGGTTGGTTTTTTTTTTCATGTATTCTGACTTTTTTGGAATGTCAAAAATAATCAACGTTTTGGTGAAAAACTTTTGAAGTTCAGACCTTCATATTGCATAAAATGTTTCATTTTACTGATCTTGGGACATTGTTTGGTTGTGTTTAGGGTGATTTTGTCATGGAGTATGTTGGCGAACTGATCGACTCCGAAGAGTGCAAGCAGCGAATAAGACATGCCAATGAGAACGATGTGACCAACTTTTACATGCTGACCCTCACAAAGGTATCACTGTTGCATGTTTACTTTGTGTATGTAACATTATAACATCATCTCAGCTGTATTAAAGTCACTCCTTCTGTGCTTCTCAGGACCGTGTGATTGATGCTGGACCCAAAGGGAACTTGTCACGCTTTATGAACCACAGCTGCAGTCCTAACTGTGAGACTCAGAAGTGGACAGTGAATGGAGATGTGCGGATAGGGCTCTTTACCTTGTGTGATATCGCTGCAGGTAAGAACAATTTGTATTTTCTTTGAAAAAAGGACAGCGTTTGTTTAGAAGCTAATTGAGATTATCATGGGTTTTTTTTTTTCAGACACAGAGCTGACCTTTAATTACAACCTGGACTGTCTGGGTAATGGGAGGACATCATGCCACTGTGGGTCCGAGAACTGCAGTGGTTTTCTTGGAGTCAAGCCCAAGGTAAAGCCTAATTGAATTAGACTGGAGCACATGTAGTGCTTACCCACGATTTCCTGTTGCACCAGGACAATTCTCTGGAGTTTCCAATAGCCGAGTGTACTTATGCTGGTTGTTATATTGTTGTTATTTGTTTTCTCTTGGTTCCTTGTATTTCATTATTATTTTTTTCTATCATCATCATATCAATCTCTTGTCTGACACCTTGTTTTACTTCCTGCAGAGTGCAGTGGTTACGGAGAGGGAAGAGAAGGTGCGCAATGCTAAGCTCAAGCCCAAGAAGCGCAAGCTGAAGACAGAGAGCAAACAGACCCATGAGTATTACTGCTACTGCTGTGGAGAGGCAGGAGAGCTGGTCATGTGTGACAAAAAGGATTGTCCGAAGGCCTACCATCTCCTCTGCCTCAACCTGACCAAACCTCCATACGGTGCGTGCTGTCTGTCACTCCAGCTTTTCTTATCAGCTGTGGGAATTTCGTCGTAATGCTGTCACATGTTCCGGATGGCTTCTTGTTACATGTTGCTTGATGGGGATTTAGATTTCCATAGCATTAATGTCTAAAATCTAGATCAGTGGTTCTCAACCAGAGGCCCTTAATTAAATTAAAAGTGAAGATGTACAACGTTTAAACTGACTTTGTCTTGGACAAAAGGGGAGCTTGGAGCCTAAAAGGTTGAGAACAAGCGGCAACCTCCCGCTCTCTCTCGTGAAGCCAACAAGGAAGTGACTTAAACTGTAATTCATCGACTGGCCGCTAGAGGCTGGCTGCAAAAGGGAGTCAATCCCATAGACTCCCCATGTTAAAATGCCCAACTTTACAGCAGAAAAAAACGTTTACAGCCTGGTTCAAAAAATTATTTTGGTCTATATAGCTAATTTTGCCCTTCATGACAACTGTGAGGGGGTGAATTTTTTTATAACTCATCCGTTTAAATTATATTAAGCCTTAAAGTTCTGCATAATTAAGGGCGTGGCCACTTGAGTGACAGGTGCATTGCCGCTGCTGACACTGCCGTCGAGCTAGGTGGGCGTGGTTTCAGCAACCTGCTCACGCCTCTTTGCCCATTTTCGATTATCTGGGAGTGATGCACGGTGATGTGCTGCAAAGATGGCGATGGCCCGCTCTGCCCACTTTGGGCTTCAAAAAAGCTCTTCGGAACTCTACGGGTGACATCACGGACACTACGTCCATGTTTTTATACAGTCTATAGTTGAGAACCACAAAGAAAAATAATGAACCAACCATCTATAGATGGGTCAATGAAAGTACATTAATTTCTTTTTTTAATAAATAGCCGTTTTATCTAATAATTCATAGATAAAATGGCTTGAACACACCCCTTCTATGATGAGAATGATAAAAATTTTAAACTAAACATATTTAAGGGGGGTATACAATTTAAAAAGTATAAAAGGTGATACAACTGTCCTGATATCATAATGAAGAAAAAATAAATAAAAATTAAATTCTTGGAAAAAGTAGTTTGGCGTAATTCTTTTATTATTTATTAGGGAAAATCACAACAGTTTTGTTAAAATATATTGTAGCTGTTTTTAAATAAGATTTATAAAATGTTTGTTTTAAAATGTATTTACAAAATGTATTAATACAGTGTACAAAACCATGTCATGTGGTGCAACCAGCATAAATGGAAAGAACATAGATGCAGATCCTCATTTTTGTTTCAAACTTTCTTAAAATATCAGATCATTTGACCTTTTTATGATAAAACAAGGTTAGTTCATGTTGTAAAAGGTCATGTGGTGCAACTCTCTAAAAACATATTTATGAATTAATAATTTATTATATTTGTCAAAATAGTTTACAGCTAGAAAAAAAATTATCATTTTTTTTTTTTTAATTTTTTTAGGATTTGTACACCTGCATGTGAGGAAATTAAGAAAAATACATTTTACTTGATGGTTACTCCACATGACATATTTACTCCTTAAACTTTTTTTTTTGGGGGGGGGGTTTGTTGACCAGTTACCCTACATCTTATAATAAGTTAATCCAACTGACATTTTGAGATGTTGCAGATCATAATCTATTAATTAGAAAGAAATTGCCAATATGAGGGCAGCAAAAGTTCTCTCTTGAGCCACTTTGATGTTGTATGATTGATTTGTTTCTTCTGTGTGTCTCAGGGCGATGGGAATGCCCCTGGCATCAGTGCAGCATGTGCCAGCGTGCTGCCACCTCCTTCTGCCACTTTTGCCCCGCCTCCTTCTGCCGAGAGCATGAGAGAGGACAGCTGGTAATGTCTGCCCTCGACAACCGGCCCTGCTGCTCAAACCACGACCCCCAGAGACCCTTAGGGCTTCAGGCTAGCCCTAGCCAGGTCACTGTAAAGAAGGAAGTGCTCGAACCCAGAGAGGAGGGCGACGACAACGAGGAAGAAGAGGATGACGACGAGGGGGAAGAGGGAGAGTGATTGGGCCAAAGCACAGAGGAAGCACTGAAAACCACATCAAAGTGCATGAAATTTCAAACTACAATGAACCAATGAGTAGATACATGCAGCTAGCTGGTCCACTTTTCAATTAAACCAAGTGGACTTGATTAACTGGTTTGATTCATTCCAAATCTACAGCAGCTGGTATGAATTTTTCGAACATATCGCAATTTACGGCCTCATGTCAAATTCATACGGGCTTATATAGCAATATAAGCTACTCATTTTTGGTTTTATAAGCAAAATTTCACACCTAATTCTCACTGTTTTTCAGACGTGCACCATTTAGGCAAAAACCTCTCAGTTAAAACGACGTCTTTCAGCGGCAAAGTCGGTTTCCACATCTATGGTACTT
>NW_015505257.1:296288-297063 GCF_001515645.1 Sinocyclocheilus grahami | reverse complement strand
ATTCAAAACGCATACGAGGTTTGTTCAACTGCCGCCCCATTCCAGTGAGTTTGTGATTTGTAATATATATATATATATATATAATCATTAATATATTTATGTCGATGTTTACATCCATTCACAATGTACAGTATTATTCGTCTGTATTAGTCAGTTTGATATCACTAATCGTATTGTATATGTGCCCTTTTTGTCAGCAAAATTGCATTATTGCTTGGCCGATACTGTATTGCCGTCATCTTTCGGTCCTTCGAGTAACAACACAGCATAATTCAGATTTATAAGTGTTAGAAATAACTATCGGTCACCCAAGAAGATCAGTTCTGATGTGTACAAACGGTAACGTTTGATGGTGTAGTGTTAAGCCACATATACTCCAACACTGCCATGTGTCTTAAACAAATATTTACCTTTGTGACAGTGTGTATATCAACTATGAGGAACCCATATCATGTTTCTGAGCAGTGCTAGTTGTGAGAATGTGAGTACAATCTTTAATCAACGTGATTTTTCTTTTCTCCATTTTTTCTGTTTTCAGAGTGTAAATATAATCAGTTTACTTTTATGTTTTGTTTTCAGTAGTTGAGATTCATATTTCACAACTAGTATGTTGCTGTACAGTCGAGACTCGTTTCAAAGGTATCAAATTGTACCTTAACCTGCAAACCTGATTTGGTTTATCTCCTTTACCATCGTTGTATTAACACGTGCTACTTTGCTAAAACCGAACTGTCATGTAACGTGGGAGGGCTGTACGATTTACGGCAGAGTGTAG
>NW_015505257.1:285828-296278 GCF_001515645.1 Sinocyclocheilus grahami | reverse complement strand
GTAGCATAATCCTCTCAGTGACTGTACTTGATGTGAATCTACTTAACTCAATAGCTTTGATGCCTGTGCTGTAAAGTGGAGCTGTTACTCTCTTGTTACTGGTAGCTGTGCGGTCGTGCTGTGCCACAGTTTGCACGGATGAAGAATCGACCAATCTCTGCGGCTTCGGCACATGGGCTTTGTATACTTACTCGTTAGTCATTTCACATGAACGTTTTTATAGACCACAGTACAAGTATTACACGTGATGGCACCACCAGTATGTTTGTCACTTTATGGAAAGGAGGGAAAGCGCTGCAAGTTTTCATTTTACTTGAATCATGTCCATTTTGCCTTTGTTCAAGTCTGTATTTATTACTTGTTTGTCTCGCAATGGAGTGTTGTTTGTGGATATATGTGTGAATTCTTGCATCCGACGGCAAATTTAAGGAATTCTGACGATTTGACTGCCAAGCTGAGATTTGTATGTTTATGAAAATACTGTATGCTCTTACTTGCATCTGCATCTTTGAAACATGGAAGGCATTTTGGGTCTCTTTTGTGTGGAAGCCTGTTTCTGTCACAGAATAAAAATTTCAATTGCGACGTTTTTTTTTTTTTAAGTCTGAATTTTGAGTTTGTATCTTACAATTCTGACAATTCTGACTTTTTTTTTTTTTTTTTTTTTTTTTTTTTTTTTTAAAAAAAGAAAGTTTTATAAAAAAAAAAAAAAAAAAAAATTTTTTTTTTTTTTTTTTTTTTTTTTTTTTTTTTTTTAAACAAAGTCAGATTTATAAGATGAAAAAAAAATCACAATTACCTTTTTTATTGTATTATTCCATGGCAGGAACGGGCTTATGTAATTTTGTGTTTGTTCTGATATGATATTTTTATAGTTTACATTTATTTTTATATAGCTTACTTTAATTTTTTTTTAGAAGTCATAGGCACTTTTGTTCCTGAAACACCAATGTTTGCCCTTATAATGAAAAATATCAAGAAAATGCAGTTGGCAGAATGCAAAGCACGTTTTGCCTGGTCTCTGTCGGTACTATGATTTTTTTACTTATACTATCATTTTTATTTTCTTTATTTGGCCTTCATTTACATGTTTAATCAGATATAGATGATCACTAGAAATTGCCGGTGACTTTTCGGAATGGCTTGTTTGAACCCTCGTGGAAATTTCATTTTATTAATCGACATTTGTTAATGCAGTGGTTCAATCACTGATCTGAGTGTAATTGATTTGTTGCTATATCAAATGTTAAAAGTCTATTACCTCCATTGATTCCAGTGTTTGGTGTCAGTGCACTGTACTTTGTGTAAATTTTTTGTGTATTTGAAGGTGTCATATTCATTTTGTGCTATCCGAGCATGTTCTTTGTGTTGCTTAACTGAATTTACTAAAGGTGGTGTCCTACCAGCTTACACTTTGATTTCTGTAATGATTTCACATTCCTTTTAAATAGACTGTTTACTAATTCTTGCTACTGAGTTACAGAGTTTGTGTAAAGATTAATGTGATATTGTAATATTTTTCACCATGTGCATTGAATCACATTACACACTCCAACTGAATAAAACGTATCCTAAATGATATGGCTTGGGTAGAATGTATGTCCTCTCCAAGTTTTCTAATGATGTACTACTCATGGATAGACATTTCTTTGGCTATGTTATGTAGCCTATGTCATTGCATTGTGTAAGAGAATGATGCTTGATCAACTGTACATAGCTGAAAGCTAAAAAAAAGGAAAAAACAACTCAATTGTCATTATATTGTAGTGTCGCACGAATGCTTGTAATATTGCTTCTGAATGTTTGTGAACCTAGAAACATTTTGTACATTTCTTGTATTTTATTTGGCCAACTTTTGAGATGTATTTCTTCAGAATTCATCATTTATTCTGAGAGTACTTTAAGCAACATTCCACAGATTTAAACGTTTTCAGACTTGCCTGGTTTGACTTCAATAAACTGTAATGAATGTTCGAGTGTTTCTTTGAATCCGCATCTGAATTGAGTTTGTCGTAATTGACGCTGTTACAGATTTGGTGGTGTATGATAAAACTTTGCTAAATGTAGCCTACATATTTTTGAATATGTTTACTTTGAATAGGGTCCAGTGGTTAAGGAAATTTGCAAGTGCAAAAATTGTCGAGGGTTGGGGCTGTGACGGTCTCTAGAGGGCTTATGATTCATGATTATCTACGACTGATATGTCCGAATCGATTCTTTTGAACGTTCGTGATTATGATACATTCGAGTCATCGCGTCGTGTTCACAAAAGTAACATTTATCACTAATTTTGCCATTAATTTACTTAAAAAACAGTATCTCCATTAAAGCCAATGTGACATTGTAGAATTTATAGCAGAAGGCTTGGCTTTTGCCTAAAATGTTTCATAGTATTTGTATATGGTCTGAGGACAGCTAGTTTTAGGGGAAGTGAATAAAGTGAATGAAGATTTAAAAAAATGTTAATTGACAAATTTTGAACTTACTCTGCATTAGATTTTAAAATAGCAACATTTTCACTTTGAAATTAATCAAAGTCATCATTCATTACCTCATTTTAAATTCGCGTGATTCGCGAAAAAGCTCTGCGAATCGGCTCGATCGAATCAGTTAAAAAGAACCGGTTCAAACGAACGATTCCATCGCGACTCGGCCATACCTGAAAGGACTGACGTGTCAGAGCTCTTCATAGCTGCCGGTACGCCGCTCAGCTGCTGCTGGACATGTCAAGTATATATGATAGACCTCACGAAATTCTGCTCCGGTGGCTGCTCTCAACAGCCGACAAGGCAACGGTTTAGACGGAAAAGGAAAGAATCCGAAGGTCGGTATTCAACTCCGAACTGCAGACAAAAGACGGAGGATGCGCGATGTCGTGTTTGCGGAAATGTTCGTAAGCGAATCTCACAGATGTGGCGCGGAGGGTCGTGCGGCTGGTGACAGCACATCTTATAGATTAACTATCTGTTTGTCTCCCGTGAGACACTCTAGTGGTGGAAATATCGATCCTTACTTCCGTGCTGGAAAAACTGAATCTAGCTATTTTGAAACGTGGTAGCTGACTTCTAGTTGGTTTAAACTGTAGACCATCTTGGACCATCTATAACCTATCCACCAGCTGTTTGTGGTGGTTAAACAGGTTGGAGATGGTTTCTAGCTGATCCAAGGTGGGCATTAGTTGGAGACCAGCAACATAACAACTAATAGCTGGTTATAATTGGTGGTCAGGTTGGGTTTGGAACATGGTAACTGGCCAGTCAGCTTGTAATGACCATTATAGACCAGCTAGAAACCAGATACCACCTTAAACTAGCTTTTCTAATGGAGTTCCATGCTGGAAAAACTGTTAAACCTAGCTGTATTTTGGAACATGGTAACTGGTTTGGTCCAAGCTGTCGACCATCTTGGACCATCAACAAACCATCAACTAACTGTTCATACCATCTTAAGGGGGTTAAGATGTAAGATGTTGCCTAGATGGTTTCTAGCCGATCCAAGGTGGTCATTAATTAAGGACCAACAACAAACCAATTAATCGTTGGTCGTACTTGGTGGTCAGGTTGGTTTGTGGTACATGGTAACTGGTCAACCAGCTTGTAATGACCATCATAAACCAGCTAGAAACCAGATACCATGTTAAACCGGACTTTCTAACAGGGTTCTGTGATATTAAATCCCCTTTTAAATAACACCTAGTGGTTTCTTTTCTTTTTGTTTTGGGATTATAATCCTAACCAGTTGAAGTGTCACATAACCCCATTGTGATGGAAGGTTGTTGGTGATGAAGTTTATCTGGGTTGAATTCTCAGATATTCATTTCTATCTGAATATGAATTTATGATTTCCGCTTAATGCAACAGTCATCTTCCACTTTTTCCAGGTTTTAGTTGGAGGTATCTTCGATGACAAACCAGGACCAAAGATGAGGAAGAGTTTTGATCATGGCTTTATTGCAGAAGTTATTATGCGGCTGCTGCTTTTAGGTGTTTTTCTGTAAGTACTTGATTAAAAAGAAGCTACAAATCTTCAGTTACATTTGGCCTGGACTTCAGTGGATTTGACAGATCTAACCATTCAGAACCTGTTGTGCTAGTCTTTTGCTCAGTTTTAAAGTTCTCTCGCAGCTGTGTGGGAAGATTTTCCGGTCTCTTGAGCTGTGCCTGTGTTTGTCTGTTTTGTGGAGATGAGGATTGTTCTCTCAGGCTGTTATTATGCTCTTGTAGCGTGACTGAGGAGCTTCCTCCCTTCAGCCGTGAGATCCAGCCTGAGGAACTCTGGCTCTATAAGTTCCATCCCGTCAAAAAGGACCGTGTTCCTACCCGCCTCATGTTTGTAAGTGCTTACAACTCCTGTTCAGCCACAGAAAATCATTTGAATATAAAATGCATGTGTGTGATGATGATGATGCTAATGGGGAATCTCATGACTTCTCTGATTAACATCTTGAAACAGTCTATTGCCCTCTTCACTCCATTGGTGGTTATTTTCTTACTTGGTGGAAAGGGAGATATGAAAGAGGCATCTTTGGGTAAGAAATATGTGAAAATTATATGTGCATTATTGCACCTTAAAGCTTGTTTGTGTGTGTGTATATATATATATATATATATATATATATATATATATATATATATATATACATATTGCCATTCAAAAGTTTGGGATCAGTAAGATTGTTAATGTTTTTGAAAGAAGTCTTTTCTGTTCATTAAGGCTGCATTTATTTGACCAAAAATACAGAAAAAACTGTAATAATGTAAAATATTATTACCATTAAAATAATGGTTTTTTATTTTAATATACTTTAAAATATAATGTATTTGTGTTTCCAATATTGATAATAAATCAGCATTTAAGAATGATTTCTGATGGATCATGTGATACTGAAGACTAGAGTAATGATGCTGAAAATTCAGCTTTGCATCACAGGAATTGTACTTTAAAGTATATTAAAATAGAAAACCGTCATTTTAAATTGCAATAATATTTCACAATATTACTGTTTTTTTTCTGTATTTCTGATCAAATAAATGCAGCCTTGATGAGCAGAATAGACTTCTTTAAAAAACATAAAAAATCTTACTGATCCCAAACTTTTGAGCAGCTGTGTGTGTGTACGTATAGATATTTATTTATATAAAATAGATATTTATATATAAATGTAACAATGTTGTTGTTAGCATTAATAATAATACATAAAATATAAGAATTTGATATTTATAAATATTTACATACAATATATGGATAAATGTATTGAGACACCTGATCGTTACACCAACAGGGACTTTCATGACCGTGTATTCTAAACAAAAAGTGGGTCTCCCCTTTCCATCTATAACGGCTTCCACTCTTCTAGGAAGGCTTTCCACATGAGTTTAGAGTTTTTCTGTGGGAATTTTTGCCTATTCATCCAGTAGAGTATTTGTGGGGTCAGACACTGTCCACAGATGTTGGATGAGAAGGACTGGCTTGCAATCTTGGTTCCCAAAGGTGTTTGATGGGGTTGAGGTCAGGGCTTTGAGTAGGACAGTCAAGTTCCACAACAAACTCATCCAGTCATGTCTCTATTGATCTTGTCATGCTGGAATAGAAAAGGGCCTTCCTCAAACTGTTCTCACAAAGTTGGAAAGCATAGCACTGTCCAAAATGTCTTGGTAGGCTGAAGCATTAAGATTTCGCTTCACTAGAAGTAAAGGGCCAACCCCTGACAAACAGACCCACACCATTATTCCTCTTCATCCAAACTTTACAGTCGGCACAATGCATTCTCATTCTCCTGGCACCCACTAAAGCCAGACTCACCCATCAGGCCGACAAACCGAGAAGTGTGATTCTCACAAAAGAGGTTTCCACTGCTCCAGAGTCCAGTGGTGGCGTGCTTTACACCACTCCATCCGACGCTTGGCATTTCATGCAGCTGCTTGGCCATGGAAACCCATTCCATGAAGCTCACGTTGCACAGTTTTTGTGCTGATTTCATGCCAGTGGAAGTCTAACTTCTCAGCTATGGAATCAGTTGGTTCCTTTTACTCACTATATGCCTCAGCACTCGGTGAACCCGCTCTGCGATTTTACATGGTCTTCCGCTTCGAGTTGCTGCTGTTCCTAAAAGTTCAACTTTCCAGTAATACCACTTACAGTTGACCGTGGAATATCTACAAAATTACACAAACTGATTCATTGCAAATGTGGCATTATATCACAATACCATGCTTGAATTTACTGTGCTCTTCAGAACGACCCATCTTTTCAACAACAAAATTTTTTTTGTAAATGCAGACTGCATGGCTGTGTGCTTGATTTTATACACCTGTGGAAATGGGTCTGATTGAAACAACTCCATTCATTTATTAAGAGGAGTGTCCCAATGATTTTGTCCATATAGTGTGTGTGTGTGTTATAAAAAAAATATATAAAATATAACACTGTTTGTAATCATAATGATTTTATTTTTATAGTTCATATAAAATGATGTACATGTATTATAAGAATGGTTATATTCTTCCCAGTAATGTTTATGTAGATTAATGCAAATCATTGTGAAATATAGTTGTGTTGATGCTAGTCTGGAGATAGAGATAAATGATGATCTGATAATCTTGAGTGTTATTGTCTCTGTATGTCGTTTGTATGACGCAGCTGTGACTTTGACCCTGTTGTTAAATGGAGTTTTCACTAATGCAATCAAGCTAGCCGTGGGCAGGTGAGTGAGTGATCTAATCTCATTACACTGTTAACTTTGCACTAGATACTTTTATATTACATTTTGAATATCTCCCATTAAAGGGTTAGTTCACCCAAAAATGAAAATTAGCGTGTGTTTTACTCGCCCTCGAAGCATCCTAGGTGTATGTGACTTTCTTCTTTTTGACGAATCCAGTCGGAGTTATATAAAAAATTGTCCTGGCTATTCCAAGCTCTATCATTGCAGTTGAACAGTCCACAAGTCGTCAAATAAAGCGTGCACATTCATAATAAAACGTGCCTCACACGGCTCCGGGAGGTAAATAAAAGCCTCCTGTAGTGAATGCATGCTTTTTTGTAAGGAAAATTTGCTTTAAGCATAGAAAAATGGAATTTGGAATATTGGAAAATGGAATATTGGAAACCTAGAAAAGTCTAGTAGAGGGGACTAGATTGGGGTCAGGCGTAGTTCTTATTCCCAATAAACTTATATTTCTCTCTCCCTACCAGGCCACGACCTGATTTCTTCTACCGTTGTTTCCCGGATGGCCAAATGAACCCAGAGCTTCACTGTAGCGGTGACCCGGATGTAGTAATGGAGGGCAGGAAGAGCTTTCCAAGTGGACACTCGTCCTGTAAGAGCAGCTGCTGGGTTTATTTTAGGGATGCACCGATACCACTTTTTCCAGTACTTGCCCGATACCGATACTTTTATTTTTGGTACTTGCCAATACCGAGTACCGATACCAATATTTTTATTGCATTTGTAAATTTTTTAAAATATTGGGTACAGAAACCAAAAGAGTATGTATAATGTTAGTTGGTTAACTTTATTTTATCAAATAGATAGTCAAACCAAAATGTATTCAGACACCTTCAACATTTCTCACATTATCACAGTTTATTCGCTATATTTTAGAAAATGGTCATAAAATATAACACGAACAAGTGTCACATGATCCTTCAGAAATCGAATATTTGAAAGTTCAGAAAGATCAAAAGAACAGAAAATAGAATATCTTTAAAAAAAATCTTTACTGTCACTTTTGAGCTGTTGATTTATGAATTACTTATTCATTTATTTATAACTTAATGTGTCCTTGCTGAAGAAAAGATATTTGAAAATGGTTTTAAAATATTCCAACCTGAAACTTTTGAATAGTAAAAATACAATAGAATAGAATGCAGCTTTATATTGTCAGAATGTTCCACTGCCTGCGACTCGCGACATTTTTCCTTCTCATAGTTGCGTTTGCTGGTCTGGGCTTCGCTGCCCTGTACTTGGCTGGGAAGCTGCACTGTTTCAGCCCAGTAGGCCGTGGTAAAGCCTGGAGGTTGTGTGCCTTCCTCACCCCCCTCCTCTTCGCCGTCATGATCGCCCTCTCCAGAACATGTGACTACAAACATCACTGGCAAGGTGAGATTTTCATGCCATCGTCACTGTCCTACCTTCATATATTGTTTCAAGGCAATGCCATGATCTCCCGTTCATTCCCAGATGTGTTGGTGGGATCCCTCCTCGGTTTGGCCTTCGCATACTTGTGTTACCGACAACATTACCCAGCTCTCAATGACTCGGACTGCCACAGACCCCTCCGAATGAAAGAAGAGACAGTTCCTGCGCAGGAACGCAAGCAGGCCATCCCAGGCTACCTCTTACCTTTGTAGGAACTTAACCAGACCAACAACCATATACTGTGTGAAAGTTTACCAAGCCATTTGCTGCGATTATGTCTATTTTTTGTATGCGTGACGCCTGTCAATCAACAAGCACTTGTCGTTTTTGCCTTCCTGTACTGTTTTAGACATTCACAATGAATGTTCTGTGAATTGTAGAGCTGTCTTTTTGAACATGTCTTTGAAAATGTGTATCTTATCAAGCTCTTTGAAGTTTATATGTGAACTATCCTAGTGAAGAAATCTGTGAAAACGGCTTCTAGGTCAATTAAAAAATTTTGCAGACATATTTATAGAAATCTCCAGTGTATCTAAATCCCCTGATATCTTTGTCAATAAAATTTGGGCCATTTATAATGTATCGGCTGGATTGTGATCAGATCATTTGACGTTTTAGTGTCTGTCAACACTGTAGAAGATTGCTCGCTATGAGGAGACCTTTGCTCCAGGTGTTATCTGTCCACTGTGCTGTGTGGACGTCACTCCAGGGAATCTCCTGGAGGTGAGTCAATGATGTTTTGTTTGGTTTCATTTAGTTTTTCTCTGTAAAAACTATTAGATATGTTTGATAAATTATTATCTGACATAAAATTAACTTAGCATGAACTAGAGGTCTTGCACTTTAACCAGCAATGAAAATCATAATAAGAAGGTCCTATTTTTGATATGTAGTTTAATATTCAATTAATTTTTGGTAAAAACTATTTTTTTAGTTTGGGGGGGGGGGGAATCTATACTTTCAACTTGAAGGGAATCTATACTTTCCCTACAGATTATTTTTAGGTTTCATTTTTGTTACCAGAAACTAATGTCCCCAGAGCATTCTGGGAACCAAAAAATTGTTAACTGAGAGGCTCATAAAACCTTTAAATTCTTCAGAAAATAAATGTTTATAAGTAGTTAGGCATCATTTTTAATAATAATAAAAAAAATTCCAATAACTACGGAGTTAAAGCTTAATTTTGGCTGAATTTGCAACCAAAAATGTAAAGCAGTCAGAATCCTTATTTGAGCTTCTTCAAAGTTTTTCCAACAAATGGTCAATGGAAAAATTTGAAGAAGCTTAAATAAGGATTCTGACTGCTTTGCATTTTTGGTCATTACATAATCTGCATTCTTATATTTGTGTGATTTATGATAATGACTCTAAAATGTGGAAAATAGTAATAAAGAACAATGAGTGTGTGTCCAAACTTTTGAATTTCCTTGTCTAACAGTTGTTTAAATAGTTAAAGTTACATTCAAGTCAAGTCAAGTTTATTTGTACAGCGCTTTTCACGATACAAATCATTGCAAATCAACTTCACAGCAAATTAAGTTTCTACAATATTTAGTGGTAGCTTACTGTCAGTTAATGTACATATGGCAGAAATGTACGGAAAAATCCATTTAAGACGTAATAAAATGATGAACACTATTAACAGCAATTATTATATGATGCAATCAAACTTATAGCAAAATGTGGTAGTTCTGTATGTTGTTTCAGGGTTGGCATCATCTGAGGTCCTCTAAGGGGTTGGCATCATCTTCTCAGGTGTTCTGGATCCAGACTGAAGCTTGAGCAAATCCTAGTTACATCCCGTGGCAAAAACAGAGAAACAAATAGAGACATAATTAGCATATAGCTGCTGTTCCAACCAAGCAAAATTGATTTGTTAACCCAAACTAAAGAATAATAATGTGCATTTGATCAGATATAACTGCAGTACACGATTATGAGATGCATTATTTGAATGCTTGGCCAAAGAGATGTGTCTTTAATCTAGATTTAAACAGAGAGAGAGTGTCTGAACCCCGAACGGTATCAGGAAGGCTATTCCAGAGTTTGGGAGCCAAATGCGAAAAAGCTCTACCTCATGTAGTGGACTTTGCTATCCTAGGTACTACCAAAAGTCCAGAATTTTGCGACCTTAGGGAGCGTGATGGACTGTAGCGTGGTAGAAGACTAGTTAGGTACGCAGGAGCTAACCCATTAAGGGCCTTATAGGCAAGCAATAATATTTTGTAACTGATACGGAACTTAACAGGTAGCCAGTGCAGAGACTGTAAAATTGGCGTAATATGATCATATTTTCTTGGCCTGGTAAGG
>NW_015505257.1:245403-283077 GCF_001515645.1 Sinocyclocheilus grahami | reverse complement strand
TTGTGTTGGGGGGGGGGGAATCTATACTTTCAACTTGAAGGGAATCTATACTTTCCCTACAGATTATTTTTAGGTTGTTACCATGTTACCAGAAACTAATGTCCCCAGAGCATTCTGGGAACCAAAAAATTGTTAACTGAGAGGCTCATAAAATTCTTCAGAACCAATAAACCCAGTGATATCAGCGTTGGTTGCCATGCAACAAAGAAGCCTGTTCGACTTCCTGGGGTGTTACGCATTCCGGGGGGAAGGGTCCATGGGTCCTCATATGGCTTGTTAACTGAGGTTACAGAGTATTTGTCATATAAAAAGAGAATATATAGTGTGTTGGATTGGTCCAGACGCTACATGACAATAGTAAACACTCATTTTTCAGTTAAAGACAGTTCATCACTGAATTCAGTGACGTCAACATCCAGCTCAGTTCAGTTTAAATAATATCTTTGCAATCATGTCAACGATATCGCTGGAAATGAAGTGTCCCCAACTAAGCAAGCCAGAGGCGACAGCGGCAAGGAACCAAAACTCCATCGGTGACAGAATGGAGAAAAAACCTTGGGAGAAACCAGGCTCAGTCGGGGGGCCAGTTCTCCTCTGACCAGACGAATCAGCAGTACGGAAAAATCAATTTAAGACGTACGTAATAAAATGATGAACACTATTAACAGCAATTATTATATGATGCAATCAAACTTATAGCAAAATGTGGTAGTTCTGTATGTTGTTTCAGGGTTGGCATCATCTGAGGTCCTCTAAGGGGTTGGCATCATCTTCTCAGGTGTTCTGGATCCAGACTGAAGCTTGAGCAAATCCTAGTTACATCCCGTGGCAAAAACAGAGAAACAAATAGAGACATAATTAGCGTAGCTGCTGTTCCAACCAAGCAAAAATGATTTGTTTAACTAACGAATAATAATGTGCATTTGATTAGATATAACTGCAGTAAAAGATTATGACTGCAGTAAAAGATTATGAGATGCATTATTTGCTTGGCCAAAGAGATGTGTCTTTAATCTAGATTTAAGCAGAGAGAGTGTGTCTGAACCCCGAACGTTATCAGGAAGGCTATTCCAGAGTTTGGGAGCCAAATGCGAAAAAGCTCTACCTCATGTAGTGGACTTTGCTATCCTAGGTACTACCAAAAGTCCAGAATTTTGTGACCTTAGGGAGCGTGATGGATTGTAGCGTGGTAGAAGACTAGTTAGGTACGCAGGAGCTAACCCATTAAGGGCCTTATAGGCAAGTAATACTATTTTGTAACTGATACAGAACTTAATAGGTAGCCAGTGCAGAGACTGTAAAATTGGCGTAATATGATCATATTTTCTTGACCTGGTAAGGACTCTAGCCGCTGCATTTTGGACTATCTGTAGCTTGTTTATTGAAGATGCAGGACAACCACCTAGCAGTGCATTACAATAGTCCAGTCTAGAGGTCATGAATGCATGCACTAGCTTAATTTTAACATTAAAACAATTAATTCACCACTGTGGTCCTTCTAAATATAAACTCCAAAGAAAACACCGTGCAACTGAAGAACATTAACGAGTCATTTATTATTCTGAGTTCACTACGCATGTGACGATGAACATAATTTCAGACTGATTGACGCAGAATAACCCATTGCACCATAGGCTAGTACAAATGCAGTTGCTGTCGCTTTTGTTATTTGGTGACCATTTCAGATCAACTTTAGACACAAAGACCACTTATAGGATTTCAGCTCCTGGCAGATGCATTTACTTGGGACTGGACCACTAGTGAATAACACTGTGAGGTTTGCTCTCTCTGTCAGAAGTCAATTTTGTCCTAAGCGTGTATCCGTACGAGGAGCCGGTGAGTGGATGGCGATACATTATTATGCGGTTCCCTGTATTTTCCTTCTTTTGTTACATTTTTCTCACTCTCGTATTACTTACAATCAGTATATCTTACATCGTGTTTTAAAGACGGGCTTATTAGGTCATCTGAATCAGTGTTCCTTGTGTTAGTCAGATACAGTTTTATATTTTTCCATGTATTTTCCCCCATATATCGAATTGCCATTTATATGTTCTAGACAGAACTCGGTCCACTACTCGTATTGTAAAGTTGGCACGATGAATCACATAAAATGCTTTTGTTTGTGTTTCATTCTCCTCGGTCACTCGTTTAAATGCGTGTCGCAGTTTTGCAGCAGAAGTACAACGCAAACACGCGCCGCAATGATCGTGTGAGGGAAATTCACGTTAGTTTGGGTACTGTATATTGTTCACGCCAGATGTTTCAGTTGCAATTTCACGCTTGCACCAGCTAATGATCTGCCTTCTGCTTGTCGCTTGTGTTGCTGCCGTCTCCAATATTACCAGAAGTCATGTTTTACTTTGCCATTTTCTGTTTGTTAGTCTTACAATATAATGTTATTGATGTACTGTAAATGTTTTAAGTTATTGTTATTTGATATTTTATTTATAAAAATATTAAATATATAATATATAATATTCATCCATTTATGAATCTATGACGTGATATAATTTTGTTTGCTCAGATAAAAAAAAAACAATTACAAAAAAGTACATTAAAATTGTATAGGATTTTTTTGTGGAGCTTCAAATCCAGAATGCATTTTATTTTTTATTTTTTTAAAGCCCAGGAAACACAGAACATTCCCATATGGACCCCGTTTGGTTCTTTTCTTTTCTTTTCTTTTCTTTTCTTTTCTTTTCTTTTCTTTTCTTTTCTTTTCTTTTCTTTTCTTTTAAGGGAACCAAATAAGAACGCTGTGGGAACATTCTCTGTAGGCTACAAAAATAACCTACAGAATACGTTCTAGGAATGTTCTCTGTATGTTATTTATAACCAAAAACTATCCTTCACAGAACCTTGAGGTTTTTGTAACAAAAGTGGACATATTTTCTATACAGAACGTTCCCTATTTTTTACGTTTAGGTTATTTTTAGGTTTCCTTTTTATAACCAGAAACAAATGTTCCCAGAACACTCCGGAAACCAACAATTGTTAATCGAGAGGCTCATAAAACCTTGAAATTCTATGCACCTTTTTTTTTAAATTAATAATTATTTAAATCATTTAAGTAAAATATAGAAAAACAGTTTAATGTTTATATTATATATAAAATATAAAATAGAGAGCGAGAGAGACCATTTGTGCCAGTGGTTTCTATAATCCATTAGGCTTATGCTTTTGGGGAAAACAGTCCATGCCATTAAGATTTATACATTGATCAAATTAGCCTCCATAGTACTGAAAAACATGGCAACATTATATTTGCAGACCATTGGCGTGGCATCCCTGATGTTCTCAGCATGAATGTTGTTGAGCCGTATGAACCCGTCCAGCACCACTGGTTCTACAACCAGCAGGTGGACTCCAAAGACTCCTGGCAACCCTTCAGTAGAGAAGACTCACAGCGGCTGGAGGATGCTTACAGTCGAGGTCCTCCATTGACTTCTTCTTAACAAAATTTTAAAACCATTGGTTGCTTTTGATGTTGCTTTAAGTATAGTTTATTAGGTCATGGCACAAGTCCATATGTTTGAATGTTTAACCATTATATCTGATTTGTCTGCAGTGGGGAAATGTGAAAAGGATGAAGTGGTAGTGGCTACAGATGGAAGAAGGTATGACGTCAGGCTACGTGAAAGGAAGCGTTACTCCGTGTATTGGGAACAGAAGCCCGCCGAGGTCAAACGCTGCTCCTGGTTCCACAAAGATAGCAAAGACATGACCTACACTCCTTACAGTGAAGAGCTCAGTGATATCCTAGAGGTGAGAGACCCAGATTTTCTAGAACAAATCAAATTTTTCCAGCTTTTCATACTTAATCATTTTTCTTTATTCAAAAAAGGACGCCTATATGATTGCAGTGACCCTGGACGAATGGAAGCAGAATTTGGAGCTCCCAACGGGGGAAACTGTGATCCTTCACAATCCCAAGGTATTTTCTGAATGTAAAGCTCATGGTAAACGGCCTCTTTTCTGTTCACAAGTTACATTTAGTCTCTCTGGTTGCATTACCTCAGCTCATGATGCAGTATCCCTCCAGCTGCAAGGACTTTCCTGCTTCCACGAATGAACGAACTCAGCCCAGGACACTAAAGAGAGGAATTGAGAATATTCCAGTAGAGATACCAGAGGGTGAGTGTAGCGTTATCAAACTCTATTTAAAATCTTAGTGACTTACCATTTTATTCATCGTAGGCATGTTTCTGACACAAAAACAGTCCCTAAAGTTCAAACCTCATTTTGGCCAGTATTTCTAAGGCAGAAATACCTCCTTCATGTAGGCAGTCCCAGAATGCATTGTGACAAGCTCAACCTTGATGGCAAGTGGAGAGAAATGTTGATATTATACCTATTTTCTTCAATACTAAAAAGATGTGAACAAAACAAAGTGTGGAATGTTGGACACTTCATGCACTCAACTGTTGCAGCTTTAATTACATAGTGAAGTGGGAGCGGCTATCAGACTCTGATTATGAATGACAAAATACCCTTATATAATTCTTACACTACATGGTTGAGTACATGGTGCATATGTAAATAGTGCATAAGTGCATAGTGTATAGTGCGTCATTTGGGATGCAGCCTATAAATAGTGAGTTGCTCATGAGAAGCAGTATCTGTGTGGTGTCCACTTTACTTAGGTTGCTGCCTTAAAAGGTACCTATCTATGTAGGCAGTAGATGGCAAGGAAGCTCACTAGATAGATAACTAGAGGGTTAGTGCTTTGTAATGTGTGTTTCCTAACAATATCTGTCTTTTGACATCATTTTCTTGCTGTGTTTTTGTAGGAGAACCAGAGATAGTAGACCACCTGGTGTTCATGGTTCACGGTATCGGTCCGGCCTGTGACATACGTTTCCGTGGCATTGTCCAGTGTGGTGAGCCTTTATCATCTAAAACTGAATACATGCTCTTCTTCAGTATGATAGATTGTTTCACAACTGTTGAGCTGTTAGCAAGCCATGTTTATGACACGTAACACTCCATGTTACTGTACCATTTTTTTTTAAAGAAGTATTCTGACTTTTTTTTCATTCTCTGCTACAGTTAATGAATTTCGAATCGCCTCCAACAGCCTCATAAAGAGCCACTTCAGGCAGAGTGAGGACTTGTGCATTATTAGAAGAGTTGATTACCTTCCAGTCAACTGGCACAAAGTCTTGCATGGAGAAAGTACAGGAGTTGACAAGTAAGATATTTGACTCTTATTGTATTAGGGTCATTCCATGTCAACTCAAGCAGAGGTCCCCAACTCGAAATGTTCGATTTTGTTAATATTTTTTCTGGTGAAAGAAATACATAAATGAACTCTGGAAAAAAGCATATTTATGGCACTCGGACTGGTGTGTTCCATGCGATTGTTTTCATATAGGGAAACAAGATACATTTCTATGTTATTATAGAACATTATTTGTTCTTCAGTCATTCCTCTTTACAAGAAAAAAGTATCATCTGTATACAAAGTGACCCACATTTGGATTTTGACCACTGAACATTTTTAGATTTTCATATTTAGATCCCAGTATCTCTGGAACTGAACCACACAGGGCCTTAAAGTTAGTTAAGACCCAATAGGGCATTAAGATATTTTTAATACTTCTTGAGTTGCAGGCATGGAGAATAAACTTGAAAATTGCTTTTTCCCTCTTTTGAACTGTCACCATTGGCACATAATGCAACAAAGACTGCTAAAGTCAATAGATTTTACTAACAGACCTACCAATCTCTGTGTAAAAATAACATGTTTAAAATAAAATAATGATGCTGCCATCTTTCTGAAGTAATTTTTACCTCTGTAATTTGGCTCAGAATGACCCATTAATAAATGTATTTTTTGTGGAGAAAACACACACATGAATCTTTTACTGTTTTATTTCTATTTTTAATAGAGACATTGAGAGAATTACTCTCCCTAGCATTAGCCGCCTGCGTCAGTTCAGCAATGACACAGTGCTGGACCTTTTCTTCTACAATAGCGCTACGTACTGCCAGACTATGGTGGATACAGTGGCCTCTGAGATCAACCGTTTGCACAGCCTCTTCCTCCAGAGACATCCACACTTCACAGGACATGTTTCCCTGGTTGGACACGGCCTTGGTACATAGCTTTAGCTGTGCTTATCAGAACAGAATTACTGTTTTGGTTTGGTGATATAATAATAACCTGTACGTATGGACAGTACAAATATTTGATGTAAGTTATAATAATATGTCTTGTTTTACACAGGCTCATTGATCCTGTTTGATCTCCTGACCAATCAAGAGACTGATGCAGATGGCAAACCTCATGAGGTTTGTTCCAGTGCTATTATTATTGTTAACTAAAACTATTTAAAAAAAAATCTGTAATTGAAATCAAATAAAATATAAATATCACATGGTAATATTACACATTACAAGTTATAATAAAACTGTATATATATATATATATATATATATATATATATACACTTTGAGAAAAACAACATCTGAGGTTCTGGACATTACTGATGAATTTTGACATGATTTTAAAAAAGTATTTATTTATACTATTTATTAATGTTATATGGCTGTTGCTAATATTTTTATGTAAACATCAAAAAATGCAGACTCTTTAAAATGCCTTTGCATGACTTTTTGACTTGTCTAATAATAAAAAATATATTTGTTTGTATTGTAAAATATTATTATTATAATTGATAAATATTTTAAGATCATTTATTTTATATTTTTTTATTTCTTTTTCATCATATGACATCATATGACCCCTTTAAGCTCCATGAGGACGCTCATGTAGACACAGGCTGCAGTTCCTATGAGAGTCTTGAGGAGGTGCTGAAGGGCCATGGGTTGGAGGAGCACCTCAGTGTACTGCACAGTGAACAAGTGGATATGGAGTCCTTGGTCAGTTTTCTGTCCTGAATCACACATTAAAAACACAACACTCCAATTCTTCATTTTCACTCTTCTTATTCCAACTAAACCATTTCAGATGCTCTGCTCAGAGAAGGACCTAAAAGATGTTGGAATACCCCTTGGTCCTCGCAAGAAAATTATGAACTGTGTGAAGAAATGGAAGGTAATTATGGAAATTCCTTATAGCCCCTTGTTTAAAGGAGCTCAGTGGTTCATGGCAGAAGTGGAAAGGTTTGCAATGTAGCTTAATTGTGTGCGGTTTCCTCTCCACACCCAAAGATGGAAGGGAAGACAGATAAGAGTCCATTGTTTTATATTGGAATGTCTGTTTTGACACTTTCTAGTGACTACTTCTTGAATATCCAACAGCACTCTAGAACCGGAAGTGGACATGCAGCCCAAAATGAGACACACTCCCCGAGTCTTGGGATGAGAAACACTTATGAACATCAGACCCCGACCACTAGTGCAGTTGATTATCAGCATTCTTATGTTGGCATTGGACAAGTAAGTATTTGTGTTTAACATGTGTGTGTGTGTATATATATATATATATATATATATATATATACCGGTATATATAATTCTAAGCAGCACAACTGTTTCTAACTTAGATAATAAATCTGCATATTGAATTATTTCTGAAGCATCATGTGACATTGAAGATTGGTGTAATGGCTGATGGAAATTCAGCTTTGCATCACAGGAATAAATTAGATTTGAAAGTATATTAAAATAGAAACCATTATTTTAAATTGCAATAATATTTCACAATATTACAGTTTTTTCTGTAATATTGTATGTATATATATATATATATATTTTTTTTTTTTCTTTGCTGAAAATTATTAATTTATTTATTTTTAAATCTGTATTAGAATTGATTATTATTTTATTATTATAATTATTTATCTGTATGTTCCTCCACGTTTGGGCTGCTATTATCTGTTGAATCTCCATTGATATGAGTAGAAACATCTTAAAAATTCAAAGTAGCTTACTGTTTAAATTACAGTTGCCAAATAACAGCTTCTTTATTCCGCAGGTATCCATCGATTATCCTCAGTTAGCCTTTCATCCGCAGGCATTGTTTGCCATGGGTTCACCCATAGGAATGTTTTTAACTGTCAGAGGTCTGAAGAGGATAGATTCTAATTACAGCTTCCCAACTTGCAAGAGTTTCTACAACATCTTCCATCCAGTAAGACACTCTCCAAAACACTGAGAACCATACAACTTCCTTAGAGCTCTGTTCTTACACCTTGAATGTAATCTGTGCAGTTTGACCCAGTGGCGTATCGAATAGAGCCCATGATTTTGCCTCAAGACGTGGACTTGCCACCCATGTTGATACCCCATCATAAAGGCAGAAAAAGGATGCACCTCGGTATGTCAAGTCACTTTATAGAGCAAAATTGATAGTCTTTATATTCTAAAATTACTAAATGAAATGTCTTGGTGCCTGCAGAACTCAAAGAAGGTTTGACTCGAGTCAGTTCTGATTTATTGGGATCCCTCCGAATGGTTTGGCAGAGTATTTCTCAGGTCCCTTCGCCAGCACTCGCAGAGGGTGGAATCAGCTCCATGACCCCTACAGATGAAGTAGAAGGTATCTCTATCTCTTTTCAACTAATTTAATTATAAAATCCACCTCCGATTTTGAATGTTCCTTCTCAAATTTGAATATTTGTGGTGCAGTTCCACCAATGGAGCAGAAGGAAAGAAACTTCACCAAGGTGGGGATGTTGAATCGTGGGCGACGTATTGACTTTGTCCTTCAGGAGACACCGATTGAAAGTTTCAATGAGTACCTGTTTGCCATACAGAGCCATTTGTGCTACTGGTAAATGAAAAGCTCGCATGAAACGTATGTTTATATTTGTAGTGTATTGTTTATGTGCTCTGAAATCTATAATTCTTCCTGTTTTGTTTGCAGGGAGTCAGAAGATACTGCTCTGTTGGTTCTAAGAGAGATTTATGGAAATATTCCAATGAGAAATGCTCTGTCATAAATGTTATATACCTTTTGTATAGTACAACAAGCTTTAAAGCCAGTCCAGGCCACAGTGAGTCGATTGGCTCTACACATTTTAGCCAGTCAGCCAATAAATTACCTAAAAAAATGAACTTGAAATTGGAATCCTAACTGAACTATTGCCAGGTATTAGGATATTGTTGCAGTATTCTCAAGGCAGGCTTAGTAACATTTGATACACACAATATCCTTTTGTGCAATGTGTGCACTGTAATACAAACTGGCATTTAATGTAGGCTATACTTATGTAACTATGGTTAGTGTTTTCTAATTTTCCAATTAATTAATTACTATTATGTATTTATAATGTTTGGATATTTGTGATGTTTTTTTTTTTAATTATGTTATTCAACTGCTAACCCTAAATTATTTTTTTGTGCTGCCCGTATCTAAATTTGAGTAAGTTGTTAGACATTCTTCAGATACTAACACTGTGTCTTTAAGGCAGAATTCAGATCATAGCCACCAGGAAGTTCGTTCGTTTCCCATTTATCCATCTGGAATAGTGCGCCACACATTACAAAACATCCCCTTTCCATACAGAGTCATGAACTGCCCTCCCTTCCTCCGCCAGGAATTCCACACAGCCAATGAACACAACAGCAGTCCTGCCGTCAGGATTTACGAGACTTTCAGTCCGTCTCTTTAAATGTAGATGTTCAAAGGACATTCAAACTATTTATTAAGACTTGAAAAAAGATTTCATGAAGATGCCCAGCCTTTGAAAAAACATAACAAAAAGGTGAGGAATCGCTCTTATCCCCCAAGAATTTTACAGAAATGTTTCCCTTTTTTTCTTATCTGCTTGTTGGGAATTAAAACTCTCTCCGAACATGAAGCCGGTGATGTTATGATTCATACTCGCGCTGCTCACAAGTCAGAATAGTTTGCCTGTCAGAAGTTTCAAATTTGCTCTCAGTAGAACAAACATTGAACAGTTTCCTAGTAATAGTCCGTTAAATCAAATTAAATGTTTAAATTAATTTTAAAACGTTAATCTTAGAATGTTAAATTATGTCCGATTCATAAATAAGCCAGTGATAGTCAAGAACATTTGAAGCGAATTACGTGTAAGAACCGGTGAATTGTTTAATGAAAACTGTTCTAAAGAAAACATAAAACTTAACATAACCGGATGAAGAACATCTATAAACGCTCATTTTGCACTGTTTTAAAGGGATAGTTCACCCAAAAGAATCAAAGGGGTCATATGATGTTGCTAAAAAGAACATTATGTTGTGTATTTGGTGTAATGAAATGTGTTTATGCGGTTTAAAGTAAAAAAAACACATTATTTTCCACATACTGTACATTATTGTTTCTCCTCTATGCCCCGCCTTTTCGAAACGGAATAGATTTTTATAAAACACGTTACTCTCCCAGGATCAGTAAACAGTCCTCCATAAATGTGCCGGCGATCCACAGCACTAAGTTGATGTATTCCCTCAGCGACCAGCACGGATCAGCTCTAGGCATGACGAAGTGGATATCGTCCTCTTTTGGAAGGCCAAACAAAGTAGTTTCGCTTTCACAACGAAACACACGGCATCTTCATCTTCAGGACATGGCGGCAGTGGCAACAATACTACAGCGAGAATAAAGGTTTCGCCTTCTTTCTTTGTGTGAACATTTGGGTGGCGTTATGCAAATCTTCCCACATAGTGAGGTAGACATGTGGGGGCGTGTTAGAACGAGCCGTTTTAGGTAGGCGTGGCTGACTCTTAACTTTTATAAAGAATATCTCTTTGGATTTGAGACTTTAGTCTTTGCAAATTTACAGATCTTCTTTATGCACCAAGAGCTTGTAACACTCCAAAGAGAAAGGAAAAATTGAAATCGCATCATATGACCCCTTAAAGTTATATCATCAATATTTACAATTTACTCACCTTTCTGTTGTTCCAACCCCGTATGACTGACTTTCATCAGTGAGACACAAATGGAGAAATTTAGCAGAATGTTAGGGACATTAAAGTTCTCAGTCACTATTCACTTTCACTACAGAAAAATATGGAATAAAAATTAACATGATGGAGACATTGTTTTCCACGTATTCTCGTCCCAAGTCTAACAAAAAAACATTAAGGTTTGGAACAACATTATGGTAAATAAATAATGTTTCTCATAAAGCCTATCTGCTGTAGATGAAAATTTTACTTCAGAATGCTTTACTACTTCCATGGGAACATGTTTGTTTTCTTAACCTACCCATGTCTTTTAGGCTTAACTCAAATCACCCTTGTTGATTATGGTTCTGTCATAAAAATAATTAATCTGTTCATTTGAACGAATTTGGAGAAATTTAGCATTATATCACTCGCTCATCAATGGATCTTCTGCAGTGAATAGATGCCGTCAGAATGGGAGTCCAAATGGCTGATAAAAATATCACAATAATCACACAATTATGGATATGTTTTTTACAAACACACAGCTTTTCACTTTGCAAGACTTTAATTAATGGACTGTAGTCTGGTTTTTTATCAGCTGTTTGGACTCTCATTCTGATGGCACCCATTCAGTGCAGGGCATCCATTGGTGAGCAAGTGATGTAATGCTAAATTTCTTAAAATCTGTTGCAATGAAGAAGCAAACTCATCTTGGATGGCCTGAGGGTGAGAATTTTCTGCAAATTTTCTTTTTTGGTTGAACTATTCCTGTAAGTGACCATCTGGCTCAAAAGACCTTTGCATGTGGATTGCTTCATATTGGCTGGGTTTTCTCTTTTTTTCTGGTATTTCCAAGTTACTTGAGGCTGAAGGGTGAGGTCACACCTAAAAACACTCATTGCTTGGAAATGTGGAGTCTTGTGCCCGTCAGTTGAGTTACAGTGCTAGAGAGTAAAACTTTAGTTCTAGTCTTCTAAATCTGAAGTGAAGCGTTATCTTTCATCTTCATATACTTGGATCTCGACCCCTACTGTGTGCAGTGGACTATGTAATCGTCCCTTGTGGAAGGAGGATGTGGAAAGATGTTGAGTCAACAAAGGGAAGTTTCCCAGCTTGAGATTGCTCATGGTTCTGTGCCTCCGAAAAGAGTGTAGATACATCTGAGACCCTTCTGAATAGAATTTGTCATGTTCCTGAACTCTAGTTCTGCTTGTTGCATGGCATCCACGTAAACACACATTAGCACATGCCATATTTGCATTCTTTTCAGCTTGATAAGGTTTGTTTGATTCTTATTTTCAGAAGAACTTTATTCAGCTGTTGTCATTGTTTTTTCAGAGTAGCATTATAACAGAACTTTCAAATGTATCTAGTATGATAAAACAGCACTGCTTGACCCCACAAAAGCATGACCGGAAGGAGCGGAAGCGCTAAAGTGTAGCATAATAAAAGCTCCGCTGCTTTCGAGCCGTGTGTCACTCTCGTCTCTCATTAGCAATTGCTTCAAGCGGCCTCGTTTCGCTTGGATGGCTTTACGCCTCACTCTGCTTCATACTACGATGTTATTAAATCTTTAATACATTAGCTCATCCATGAACATGATTTCTGCCTGAGTCCCGTCGGATTGCGTCGGCTGTGGGGATGAAGACGACAACTCCCATGATTCCACACTCAGTCACCGCGTCATCAAACTACGCCTTTGTTTATTTTGAATACGTGCCCTCTAGCGGTGAAAACTTACACATTGTACCTTTAATTCTTTTTCATGACTTGTCAACAAATATTCACTTTTTTAATTACAAAATTCACCTTGTAAGTTCTTCCTTATTTAATTGATGATAATATCCCAATATTGATCTATAGTGCAAAAAAAAAAGGTTTATTTATTATTTGGTGATGTAGAAAGTGAAACAATTCATCACAGAGCTGACGATATTTACAGTGTACAATACCATGTTTATTAGAAAGCTAGACTGAGAAACAAGCTAGAGCAGAGGTGAAATGCAAAGAGGAAAATGTTGTATGTGTGTGTGTGGAGCTGTTAAAGGGGTAGTTCACCTTCAGTTGCTGGTCCCCAATTTTCTTCTTTTTTTTCTCCATACTATGGAAGTCAATGGAGACCATCAACAGAAGGTGAACTATCCCTTTAAATGGTTGTGGATGATGTGTGTCTTCAGCTACTTTTTGATTACTGAGACATTCTGTTGCTTTGACAAACCAGCCAACCAAATGTGTCCCAGAGCAACATCAGTTCAGAAATGTTCAGTGGTAGTGCTCAGCGGCAATGTGAGATCTGCAAATTTAGCTAGAAATGTGTCAGGTATGTGAGGGGAACCTTCAGCTGAACCTTTTGCCTGGAGCATTTACTCTAAATCAGAAGTTGTTTTGTGTACTGTAACGACTTTATACTTGTAGGTATAGAAAGTGTTATTTAACACTATGTTTGTTCACTTGTATCCTTGTTCACTTTAATTCAATAGAAATATGCTAATGTTCCGTTAAGCTTCTAAAATATCACTGTTGCTTTTGGTGTGAAGATCATAGACCTTGCATGAAGGAAACATAGTTATTTTAACTAAATCATTTTTTATGATTATCTGTCCAGATCTTAAAGAAATGTTCACTTGTCAAAATCAGTCAACATTTACTCATCCTCATGTATTTTGAAACTTATATAACATACTTTTACTTTGTAACGCAAAAAGACATGTTAGGCAGAATCTCCAAGCTGCCGCTTTCCAAAGAATGAAAAACTGATTTTCAGTGAATTACACCTTAAATTTTAGACTTTTTCTCACACAAAGCTATCAAATGGCTTTAAAATCTATTACACAAGTCATATAGACTATTATTATTATTCTTTTATTGTGCTTTTTTGGGGCATGACAGCCCTAGTCCCCATCCACTTCTATTGTGTGTAAAGAAGCAGCATGAGTATTCTTCAAAATATCTTATTTTATGTTCCATATAAGAAAGAAAGTCAAAAAGGTTTGTAGTGACATAAGGGTGCTAACCATTTTAATTAGATTAAATGAAATAACAAGCCTATCACCCCGAGTATTGCTGTTCTTACTGCACTCAATCTTTCCAGATACAAGCCTTTTTTTAGAACATAATATCACCGTTTTTACCATGATATGGTCTAAAAAAGATCAGCTAATCAGATTTGACCCACATATGAGATTGAACCTGAATTAGTTTGTCTCAAGAGATCACAGCAACATTTTCTAGTTTGTCTGTAAGAATTGTTATTAGTGCTGAACTTTGTCAATATCATGTCAGTGCTTGTTCAGAAAAACATGATCACCTAGATCACCAATGCAGGTCCATTCAGAACACGATGAGATAAACCTGTCGGGATGGATGCCTGATGCGTATCCCTCCCTACCAGCGTTCCATGGAATGTCCCACGTCTAACTAACAGCGTGTGTGTGTGTGTGTGTGTGTGTGTTTAGAGGTCATGTGCTACTGTAGCTACTGTAGGAGAATGTCCCACGTCTAACTAACAGCGTGTGTGTGTGTGTGTGTGTGTGTGTGTTTAGAGGTCATGTGCTACTGTAGCTACTGTAGGAGTGTGTGTGTGTGTGTGTGTGCTGAGGTAGGAGGGGCGTGCAGTGTATAAACAAGCAGTGTTTCAGCATTTCTGACACACTTTGCACCGTCACTGCTGAAGCACTGGGCTGCATGACTAACTGTGGGACAGGAGCCAGAATGAGCCAGCTACACCTGCTAGGACCATCTTAAAAATAATCTTGAAGTTAGTTGTACACAGACCGACATCATGGGGGGATCCCAAAGCAAGAAGGGCAATGGGATAAACTCCATAAAACAGAAGAGCATTAGCATGTAAGTTTGACATGTATTTCATATTTTAACTTCATATGATACATGTCATGCTATTTTGATATGTTGTATGTACTTAAAGAGGGTATGACATCTATGATTATGCATAATCATATAAATGTGCAGTAAAACTCATACAAATTATTTCAGTGCTATTGTGTCATATGTGTTGTATTTGCTAACACTTCCCAGTGTATGGTGTGACAGCAAATGACCGTCATGCTGGTGAAGTTTCATGGATTCTAATGAATTCTGGGAACTGAAAGGGTCAAAACGTGTCTTTTCTTTGGTGGTTTTGCATAAAACCGCTTCAGGCTTCAAACACAGACTTTTTAGAAATGTTTAAATTAATTATTTATGTAATGCAATGCTTTGCTTAAAGCAAACCCCAGCTCTTGTGTAAATAACCCCACGCCTTTTAGGTACACTGACAAGTTTCAGGCTTTTTTGCAGTCTAGCCAATTTGAACATCTTTTATTTAGCGAGGCGTTACTGTAAGTGCGATAATATTGGCATGACGGCTGTATTGGAGTGTTCTTGGAGAGTATCTTTAGTGGTATCGTGCTCACAGAATTTGTTTATATCTTAAAGAGCATCCATAAACTTTATGACTGATTGCATCACCATTTGGGTTGTAAAGGTGTACCAATGACACGTCAACTAGACTTGAGGGTTAGATTAGATCCTTAACTCATACTTAATGCCATTTTCCGTCCTTTGGTGAGCTCGATTTGACATGTGGCATCATTTGTGTAGCTTATTTTCATATTCAAATGTACTGATGATTCATAACCTCTTCAAGTTCAAGTTGTAGTGCACTAAACTGCACTAGTGTTTATGGGAAATTCTCCTTATGTGACCCCTGGTTCATTGAGTTTGTGTTTAATAAATTGCATTTAAATTAGAAAATCTGACACATGACGCATCTGATTAGGTCCAGTTTGCGAGAAATTTTATGGCAGATCATGAACGTTTTTTACTTGTCAGGTTTTCATTCTGTGCAGGGCTTGTTGTACAAACAGACCCTAAAAATAGCTCTTCCATGCTGGTAGCACTTCTTAGAAGGACACTTTAATCAATGTTTCCATTTTCCCAGAGTGCAGGTCTAAAATGTCGTTGTTTATAACTGGGTCATTTTGAAGTTAGTAATATTAAAGTTTAAGTTTTAGAATAACAGAATTGTCTGCTCAAACAAACATTCCTTTCTTTTTAAATGTATTGTTAATAAGGAGGTCGTCTGATGAATGTTTGTTTCTGTTTGGAGAGGGTCGAGGGGTAGAGGAATTGCTTGGGGTTTTGGGTCAGAGGGTCAGCGTTGAAATGATATTCTGCATTCATACATGTGATTAAGGCCGTTCATCTATAGACAATCGCATACTTGTGCTCAGGGGCGATTCTAGGATTTTCATTTGGGCTCTACCCCCAATGAGGACGTTTTTTACTTGTCAGGTTTTCATTCTGTGCAGGGCTTGTTGTACAAACAGACCCTAAAAATAGCTCTTCCATGCTGGTAGCACTTCTTAGAAGGACACTTTAATCAATGTTTCCATTTTCCCAGAGTGCAGGTCTAAAATGTCGTTGTTTATAACTGGGTCATTTTGAAGTTAGTAATATTAAAGTTTAAGTTTTAGAATAACAGAATTGTCTGCTCAAACAAACATTCCTTTCTTTTTAAATGTATTGTTAATAAGTAGGTCGTCTGATGAATGTTTGTTTCTGTTTGGAGAGGGTCGAGGGGTAGAGGAATTGCTTTGGGTCAGAGGGTCAGCGTTGAAATGATATTCTGCATTCATACATGTGATTAAGGCCGTTCATCTATAGACAATCGCATACTTGTGCTCAGGGGCGATTCTAGGATTTTCATTTGGGCTCTACATTGAGTTAGTACAACTTAAATAATGTTTTAAACAAACTAACACAGATATTTAAGTTGAAGTTACACACAGTATTACGTTGATGTAATTATCAACATTAAGATATCAGGACAACTCATTAAAAAAAATTTAAAACTTAAAATGTTTAATTAAATCAATAAATTTGAATTTTTATCTTGCACTAATGCATTAAATTAAGTAGTGGCAATAGATCCACTGAATTATTTTTTTAGAGTGTATGCTTTATAAATGTGTCAATATTCTGCACATTGCTTGATTTTTTTTTCCATCCATATAGGCAAAAACCAGGGGCGATTCCAAGATTTTCATTTTAGGGGGGCTCAGCCCCCAATGAGGGTATAATATATATATATATATATATATATATATATATCAAATAAAAAATGTTTGACTAATAGGGGTGGTTCGCTAAATTTATATACCAAAAAGTGCAGTATTCCATTGTATTGCATAGATAGGTATAACATATAACTGAATAAGCCAAATACAAGTCTTCATGATCGATCACACACACACATACACACACACCTGTTTACTGTACACACACAAAATGTTACTGTTTAATTTCTAGCACAACCCTCTTTCCTTAGCTCAAGTATGCAAACCTCTTTGCCACATGCACTGGAAATTGTATTGCATTGAAAGTTACATTTTCAAATGAAAATGGCAACATGATTGTTTTATAAAGTATGCCTTCATATGTGCTTCATTTTCACAGGAGGAGACAGCTGTGTGGTGTGATGAGGGGTGAACGCAATGAAAACTTTAGTAGTACTGTAGTAGCCTACAGTAGGTTATAGCCCCCCTAAAAATGGCCTAGCGACGCCCATGTTGTGCTGAGTTTCTATATTGTGATGTATAAAATCTACCAATACACTACCGTTCACAAATTTGGGGTTAGTAAGATTTTCAAATGTTTTTAAGAACATGTTACTCTTATGCTCACCAATGTTGCGTTTATTTGTTTAAAAATACAGTAAAAACCGTAATCTTGTGAAATATTATTAACATTTTAAATAACAGTTTTCTGGTTCAATATATTTTAAATTGTAATTTATTTCTGTGATGTAAAGCTGAATTTTCAGGAGTCATTACTCCAGTCTTCAGTGTCTTCAAATATGCTGATTTGCTGCTCAGGAGAAAACAGTTGTGCTGCTTTATATTTAGTGAAACCATGATAAAAAAATGTTGCGTTTATTTGTTTAAAAATACAGTAAAAACCGTAATCTTGTGAAATATTATTAACATTTTAAATAACAGTTTTCTGGTTCAATATATTTTAAATTGTAATTTATTTCTGTGATGTAAAGCTGAATTTTCAGGAGTCATTACTCCAGTCTTCAGTGTCACATGATCCTTTAAAAATCATTCAAATATGCTGATTTGCTGCTCAGGAGAAAACAGTTGTGCTGCTTTATATTTAGTGAAACCATGATAAAAAATTTTTAGGATAAATTTGATATTATAATATATAAAAGCATGGCCCTTAAATAAAAATCTGCTTGCATATACCTCCAGTTAACCAGCAGATGTGGCCAGTATGCTGTGTTTTCAGTAACTCAAAATATTTTCAGAAGTTATTGGTTCAAAACATTTTGGTTATACATACAATGACCTAATTTCGGATTTATTGAAGCTTGAAGTTGATATAATTGATATATGATTGAAGATTGAAGTTGGTATAGTTCCCCTTTAACTCACTCATTGTAGTTTTATACTCATTGTAGTATTATAAGTAGTTCAGTTTTTCACCACAAGGTGGCTCTGTGACTTTAGACTAACACCTCATGAGGGAAGAGGTTGGTTTTAACTGCTGTGCAGTGTTTACAGGATTATAATTATTTTATCTAGAGCAAACTCACACCAAAATTCTACACAAATCAGAGTATATTAAAATTTCAGAACTTTGTCATATTTTTCATCTTCGCATCTTCCCTGATTAATATCACCCAAAAGTTTGTCTAAATAATGTAAAATAATTCTAATTGTTTAAAAAACAAAATATTGCTAATGTTCCTCTTATGTTTGCTTATATCATAGCAAACTGATAATGTTTGATTGCAATCTAACCAAAATATCACGTTAATCTCCTGTATTAAACCATTTGATTGCAAACTAGCCAAAATCTCATGTTAAGCTCCTGTATTAAACCAGGAATGAGCATTGAACTGTCTGTTTCTGGACTCATGTTGAGATACACCCTTACTCTAAAGGGAGTGGTTTTTCTCATGCGAGTTGTTTTTGGACAGCTGTTCTCCCTGTCTTGTGACTCCAGTAAAAATAACAATGATTACTGCTCGTCTACAAATAGACTGGATCTCTATATGGCTTTATATAGATTAAGTTACATAAAGCCTATCAGCATTGGAGAGGTGACTGTTTATTGGCCATCATGTTCCAGTCTTTTCTGGAAATGTAAAGTGTTTGTTTAGCTGATTGAGCTATTTTTGGCTCCCGTTACTAAACAATGGAGTGCAGCCGTGTGAAGATGTGTTGTTCTGGAGGAATAAGCTCCATTCTGACACAAATGACCATAATACTACCATTTCTCACATCAGTGAAGATTTGTTATGTAAGATGGTTCTGCTCCCTTATCCGTGTGCTTTTGCCTCAGTCTAGTTCTGGCGGCCTGTTATCACATCTCTCTTTTACAGATCTAATAGTTCCTTAAAGGCTAAATAACTAGGCAGGAATTGCTTCTTAAAGGCATCCTTATTGCTTATATCCATGATGCTTGTTTCAAATGTTCTCGAATCATATTTCAAATCCTGCTGTTGAATAATTTTGTGATGATGCAAAAAATGAAAACTAAAAGTATGTAGTCTTAGCTAATGCAATGAAGTCTCCCTAGTAGCAGATGTCATCATTCACACTCAACCAAGATTGGATGGTGAGATATCGTGCTGAGCCTGGCACTGAACACAGGAATATGATATGGAGGAATAAGCTCCATTCTGACACAAATGACCATAATACTACCATTTCTCACATCAGTGAAGATTTGTTATGTAAGATGGTTCTGCTCCCTTATCCGTGTGCTTTTGCCTCAGTCTAGTTCTGGCGGCCTGTTATCACATCTCTCTTTTACAGATCTAATAGTTCCTTAAAGGCTAAATAACTAGGCAGGAATTGCTTCTTAAAGGCATCCTTATTGCTTATATCCATGATGCTTGTTTCAAATGTTCTCGAATCATATTTCAAATCCTGCTGTTGAATAATTTTGTGATGATGCAAAAAACGAAAACTAAAAGTATGTAGTCTTAGCTAATGCAATGAAGTCTCCCTAGTAGCAGATGTCATCATTCACACTCAACCAAGATTGGATGCTGAGAGCTTATGAGATATCGTGCTGAGCCTGGCACTGAACACAGGAATATGATGCTCTGAAGGTTATCAGAGAGTGTCATTGTTATGATGTGGTAAGCTGGCCTGACGTCACAAGTTCATAGGCCGGAGCAGCTGTGTCCAGGAAATAAAGTGGCCGGAACAAAAAATAGCAAGTGTTGGTTAGTCAAATTCCCCTTAAATTTTTTGAACTAATCACATTGTTTAGAAGAAAGTCTTTTGGGGTCGCTTCTGATTTTCGTAAGAAAGGTAGTTCAACAAAGCAACACTGTAAAGGATTTGAATCCAATATGTTGGAATCTTGGCTCAGTTCCTTTCAAGTATGTTATAAAGATTTCAAAATGCTACTTTTGGGTTTGATGAAAGTGGCTTTAAAAAAGCAGAGCTTCTCTAGACAAACAAATGTATAACTCACTATCACAGGCTGTTGGGTGGATCTAAACACAGCGCTTCAACGGCTTCAATCTGTTCAATTCTCCAAATGTGGAATCTGTCATTAGAAGCACAGATGCACACTCCCTAAAGACTTTTCCCTTGAACCAAAATTATCCAAGAAACCATCATATTTAGGTCTGTTTGGGTTGCTTAGTGTCTTGTTAACGTGAAATGTTCTGAGATGTGTGCCCAGTCATTGTTTTGGGGAAAGAGAGCAACGTTTCTTTTGAGAAGCACTTTCTTCAGTGGCCTGTTTTGTCTTTTATGTTGTGCGTTTCCTTTTATTCTGGCTTCTGTGGTGTCTCCTGCCAAGTTTTCCATGTGTGTTTGAAATGTGAGACCTCCTTGTGCAGTCCTCCTCAACTTGCATAATGGAAGCTTAGCCTCATATCCTGAGCATGTGGTATTAAAACCTCACAAAACGCTCCATAATGTATATGGATGGTCTTTTATAATGAAAAGTCTCCACCAATGAAAAAAAAAACTCTTCTTTTGCTTTCTTTATCCAGTCTCTTCACCAAAACATCATGCACTCATTTACATACGAATGTAAGTAACATGGCTCTAAGAAACCCAAGCCTTGAAAGGAGATGTGGCCATTTCACAATTAGCGTAGCAAGCAGTCTGGTAATATCATACAGGCTTTCTAATTTAACTGTCTCACAGAAGGAATTCTGCCTGAAATATCTGCAGACCTCTGATGTGGAATGACCCATCATCTACATGGAGATCAGTTATATAAGTTACCCCGAGGCTTTAAGGGAAATCTGCTTTTCATGGTCTAATAGAGGTTTCATAAAGATTTGAGTTCAGTATCTGCACTCACACTAACACTGCTCAAGACATTTTGTTAAAGCTCAATCACGTTACGGCCTTGAGAACTGTTGCTCTGGTTGTGTGGGTAGACTTTGTGATGGCAATGACCAGCAACAAGGCCTCACTGGGGTTGTATTTTTAGACTGTTGACAGTGATCAAAGGATGTGGTTGTGGTGCAGAATAGAGATACTTGGTGCAGTATCCGTCAACTAAATACTTAAGCACTGATTATGCATTATGATTATTAAGATTATGCAATGTACACACAGAGAGTCCTTAGGTCGTGTAATAAGCCTTTATTTGTGTTTTATTTTTCAAGGCAAGCTCATGACTTGTATAGATACTGTAGAGCAGGGGTGCCCAAACTGGGTCCTGGAGGGCCGGTGTCCTGCAGAGTTTAGCTCCAACACCAATTAAACACACCTGAACCAGCTAATCAAGCTCTTATAGGCATCCTAGAAACTTACCAGCAGATGTTTTGAGGCAAGTTAGAGCTGAACTTTGCAGGACACCGGCCCTCCAGGACTGAGTTTGGGCACCCCTGCTGTAGAGGTCTTGTGGTCTATTTCCCATTGGAAAAGGATGTTGGTTTGAGTACATATTAGTCATGGGAACGCTGACTTCCCCAGGGATCTGCTGAGGCATTCCAAACAGGTAGCAATGTGAAAGGACAAGTGAAAGAACAGGTTTTCCTGGTTGTGAGCTGGAGCTCAAGGCTAGAGATGTTTAATGGAAAAAATACAGAGGAGGAGCTCAGCCCTGCATTCCACAATCTCCGTACCGAAACCACAGAGCCCCCCTCTCCCTTCTCTTCAGTTCCCTTCTTTTGCTTTTCATGAGAGAGGCAGTTCTGCTTGGGAAGGAAGCTACCATTCCTACACCACGGGGGCTGCCGAATCAGCTGGACCAGAGATACAGGCATTCTCTATTCTCCTCCCCCCCCATTAGTTTCTTCTCAATAGTCTGATCCCAAAAAGGAGGGGTGGACGGGGGAGTTAACTGGCAGCCAGCTGATCTTTGCTGTGGTATTCTGCGAGGGGAAAGGAGACTGCAAACTCTTCGTTACTCGGCTGCACCGAGAGAGGAAGCCGCAAGAGAACTCAATATCAACAGTTGCGTGAGAGGAAGGAAGCAGTGAGGCTTTTGAGACGAAAACATGAAGCTCGGCTTCAAGACCACGTAAAGCATTGCCTGCCACTGAGAAAAAAACATCTGCAAGACAGGAGGAGAGAAATAGAAGCAAGGGGAGACTGACTCACTTGTTTGGATTCGCCCACAAGGTGTTCCTGTAGACGTTTGGCGTGTCACCAGCAAGAGGTCAAAGATGTCTTGGCTGTCACCAGTGCAGTGGGCCAAATGGACCTGGTCAGCCGTTAGAGGAGGAGGGGAGGAAGAAGCTGAGATTGATTTGAGGATGGACGACGAAGCCCTCACGGACGAGGCACGACAGGCTATGCAAGGAGATCAAGAGGACGACGAAAGGTCTCATGGCTGCAGGCAAGTCTAGAACCTTGTCAACTCCATAACGTGAGCAAGGAAATGACGATGTGTTCTACAGGGGGATATGAAGTTGGGGTTTCCGGTTGCTTTTGAGAAAGGAAGTGTGGGATATGTTATTTATAATGCTTGTTATTTTCTTAAGTAACGTAAGTCCTTGCCTTGAAAACGGGTCCGAGATCAAGCAGTAGAGGCCAACCTTAGAAAAGCTGCCCCCAGAGCCACCTGTTTGAGTTGGATGATCTGAAAGGTTGTGCAGACAGCTATGGCTTAGCAGTCAGCCACATGGCTCAAAGCAGTCAGAGATCAGAGACTCTGAACGTCGATATCTGTTGGTGCTCTAGTCACGGTTGGGGAAAATGGCATGTACACGTTTGTTCATCTATATGTGTGTTCTTGGTGAGTTTGTGGGTGTTTTCAGCTTCACTGGGGGATTTCCTTAGGAAGTGTGCGTGGCTCAGTGTCTAGCTGTTAGTCTAATGTGTCTCTGTGCTCAGATAAAGATCAGAATTTAAGTGCTCTCCTCTCCCAACCCCCCAATTGTGACACGGATAATTTCCTTGCCCATAGATAACACTGTCTTTCCCAGCACTGTTTTTTTCTTGTTAAAAAGACCCTTATTTGTCTATTACTCTGCTTCATTATTAGTTCATGCTATGACTAGCATTAATATTGCTCATACTTGGGGCTGAAGATTTGAAGAAATCCATGTTCCTGGCTATTAACCTTTGGTGTTCAACTTGTCCCACATCTTTGTGTGACAGACATGCTGTTTTTTTTTTTTTTTTTTGAGGAGAGATGTTAAGCATAAACCTGACATTGTTTTAATAGACTTGTAAAATGTAGTTTCTCTATTTTTATTTATATAATACTAGTTCATATGTATCATCTAGGCAAAAAGTTGTTTTGGTTTGTTTTCCTTAAGCGTGTTGTTGAGCTGTCTGCTAACATTACTTTCCTGGAAGAATCCTTTCTTTCCTAATGCCTCGCAGCCTGAGAGACTGATGCAAATTAATCACTACACCAACCTGAACAATGGCCCAAAAGAGTGCCAGAATCAGGAAAGTTGTGAATATATTTAGAAAAACACACCGTAAGCTACCCACACGTTCTGTAGAGATCTACTCATTTCTATGGAGCTCAGTGGGAGTCAGTACAAGCAGCATGAGTTGTGCAGGCAGGGATTTTATGAAAAACACAGTGATGTAGTTGAGTGGTTTGGGAACGCCCAGTTAGAAATAAGTGGTTGTTAGAAGGGAACGGCAGAATAAAATTGATATGTTAGCAACTTTGTTCTAAACCTTTTAATAGCACTTCATAGCATAAGTTCCTATATGTTCTTCTGTTGTGTTTGTTTGCTGGACTAGTAATGATTACTTCCCTAACGGTATTCTGGGACTGCAGGTGGCCTAATGTAACGAGACTGGGCAGTTCTCCTAGACTTGGTGACCGATTTTGCACTCACTCACACACAGAGACAGACACACTAAATTAACTATTCTTCCCTTTCAGCTCAGGCTCATGACCATTATGCTTTGTTGTGAGTTTTATGTAACACTGTATGCAACCATTATGCAACTGTAGTGGTTGCCTTTTTTCATTCAATGACATTGAATGGGTCCTAAGAAGTCATATGTAATAAGTTGACATTTTAAATCCTTATTCCCTTAACTTAAAAAGCACATGGGTCTGCTTTTGTGACACTTATGTCCTTTCTGAAACTTGAAGGCCTAATTGCATAATGCTTCATTGGTTTTCCATGGAAGAAACGTGGTCATATGGGTTTGAAAAAACATGAGGATGAGAAAGCAATTTTGCAGGAGAATTAAATTTTTGGGTGAACTATTCCTTTAATCTAGGAAGCTCTTCAGTGTTACCTCACACAAACCATCAAAACAGACCTGATAAACCACATTATGCAGAAAGTATTGGTGTCACAGCTGGGATACAGTATTGTTATTTAATGAGGACATGATGTGCTGTGTTCAGTTTCATTTCACCTGAGGCAAAACCTTTAAGCCACATGTGCAAAATGTTTTATTAAATATTGATGTCATTTGATGATCTGATGAGTTTTTTTTTTATACTGATCACCCCTGATCCAAGATTAACATTTATCCATCTGATTTAAATCAAGCTGTGCCAGGCAATGTCTTTTTGTCAAGCGAAGATGTGTACTAATCACAGAGGTTCTCTTCATTTTCCATCAGTTCGGACTCAGAGGGCCAATTTGAGACACCTGAAGCTGAGATGCCTGTCCATCAGCCATTGGATGAACCAATCACCGAGAGCACAGGTAAAAGAAGACCTCCTATACCACATGCTAACTGAGAGCCATCGATACAGACAGAAGATTTAGAGATGCCACAGAGCACCTGTCACTACATGTGCCTCTATTCCTCATGCAATGTGATGTTGCCATGGCAACAAGAAGAAAGTATGTCTCTGTGGTTTTGTGTGCATATGTAATATATGTGTGATATTTTAACTTGTAAGCAATACATTGAAGGGTTAGGGCATTTCTTGTCATTCCTAAGTGGTGTTGGAACATGGGCATAAATTATACTTTATCTAATAAATCACAACAAAGTTATCCCTTACGATCGAGTGCAAACATTTTTAGCACTGGTTTGACTAAATCGTTTCAAAAGAATTTGTCTGCAAATTGGGCACCATTCACAAGACCTGACTGTCTTCTACAATAAAAGCTAGATTTTGACATGATTCACATTCCTTATACAGAACAGTTTCTTTTACTTAAAAGCTTGCCTTGTTTTCTTAATTTCCCTCTCTGCCATCAGACACGTGTCCAAATTCTGGGGAGTGTACCATATCACTAACTCAAAACAGCTGCACTTCCCCAGACTTTTTTGAGAAATTTATCTGCCCATTAAAATCTCATAAATGCTCTAAAATTTGACTTGTCACTACCGTTGAGAGAATACATGAAAACACATGCAGCTTTCTGTTGTAAGACCTCCTATACCACATGCTAACTGAGAGCCATCGATACAGACAGAAGATTTAGAGATGCCACAGAGCACCTGTCACTACATGTGCCTCTATTCCTCATGCAATGTGATGTTGCCATGGCAACAAGAAGAAAGTATGTCTCTGTGGTTTTGTGTGCATATGTAATATATGTGTGATATTTTAACTTGTAAGCAATACATTGAAGGGTTAGGGCATTTCTTGTCATTCCTAAGTGGTGTTGGAACATGGGCATAAATTATACTTTATCTAATAAATCACAACAAAGTTATCCCTTACGATCGAGTGCAAACATTTTTAGCACTGGTTTGACTAAATCGTTTCAAAAGAATTTGTCTGCAAATTGGGCACCATTCACAAGACCTGACTGTCTTCTACAATAAAAGCTAGATTTTGACATGCTTCCCATTCCTTTTACAGAACAGTTTCTTTTACTTAAAAGCTTGCCTTGTTTTCTTAATTTCCCTCTCTGCCATCAGACACGTGTCCAAATTCTGGGGAGTGTACCATATCACTAACTCAAAACAGCTGCACTTCCCCAGACTTTTTTGAGAAATTTATCTGCCCATTAAAATCTCATAAATGCTCTAAAATTTGACTTGTCACTACCGTTGAGAGAATACATGAAAACACATGCAGCTTTCTGTTGGTTTTTTTTTTTTTTCCTCTTAAAATCTTATTTTAGTCTCTGGGTGATGCTCTGAAGTCTTCCAGTGGTTTCATAGGTGAGGATGAAGAAGTTTGTGTTTTGCGCTGCAATGATTCGACCGCATCGATGCATTTTGACCTCAGCCTTATTTTAAACAGTGCAGACCGTATTAGTTATGTTTTTGTAATTGAGTGGAGGAGGTTTTGAGGCTGGAAAATAGGGGTTTGGGTAAAGAGAGGCCCCTGACCCAGTGTGGGAAAAGTCCACAGCTTGGAATTCAGGAGTTTGGAATTTAACAAAAGCGCCTGCTCCTCTCAGAGCGTGTTTATCAATGGATAAGGTCAAAGGCTCACAGCAAAGAACATCATGTGATTTAATTCTTTGCTCTAAACGTCACAGACAGACTCTCTTCAACACACATTTGAACTCATTGAAACTGAGCTAGGCTTGCTACCACAATTTTTCTAGTTTATTCATTTTTATCTTGCTTCCCTTCCTAACCCTAGTCTCTGGAAGCTAGATTGTTATACCTCACAGGAATAAATCCTTTTTCGAAAAAAATGTAACCTTTTTTTTTCCCATTGAGTTTTGTGAGAATGTTTTCCTTAGAAATGCAGCATGCTTTAGGCTAATAGAGGCAGCTTTTCCAAGCCTACGTGTCGTGGTTTGGATTGCTTGAGCAGACAGACCGTAAAAGTCTGGCTCCAGCAGAGCACAATCCAGTTTCCACCACAGACATCCTCATCCTCACAGCTGTACAGATATACGCCAGTGCTAGCCGTCTGGAACACACATTTTCATGGCTAGCAGTGCTTTAGCCAGAATTTGTGGTTATGTAAACACAAGCCTTATTGTGTCATCTCCACCCCAGGCACTAAATCCTGCTGCACCTTCAATTTAAAGTCAGATATGAACTCTTGCTGACATTAGTTTATTTTTGACGTCAGAGTAAACAATCATTATTTTACTGTACAATTGCCTGTTCTACTCTAGATCAAGCTCAGTCATGCAGTCTCATTTTTATGGCTATTGTGTGTGGTATCTTTAAGACGGAACTGAGTAATATGTTGTGACTGCTTTATGCATTTGCCTGGGATGAGCATTCTTATTATTTTAGTTATGTTTTATATTCAAAATCGCTCTGAAGTGTCTCAATGGTGGAGATGAACCATTTGTGTTTCGAATATATTAGCTCATGCTGTTCATACCAAGCCTTTTCTGTTTTGATGAAATAAACATCGACGCATCACACTCCCACCACGAAGAGAAAGCTCAAGTCACAGCCTCAAGCACTGGTTGCATAACCAATCGCATTGTGCCTGATGATTCTCCTTCATTGGTGTTGCTTGTTCAAATGGCAACCGTTGCGTTCATATCCTGAATGTTTCATGATGTGGAACAGTAATTTCAGCAGTCTTTCATTTAACAGACACCTTTATCTGGAGTACAAAGCTACAACATTTCAGTTACCTACACAATATGAATTTCATGGCCCCGAATTGACAGTTGGTAAATAAAACGCATATAGCTTTTTAAAAGAGGTCACAGAACTTGTAGGGACATGGATCGTATCTGTCAAAAGATTTATCCATTGCAGAAATTAGTTTATGAATGTTGAGGATGAGCCTTGACCTCTGGAAGTGATGACAAGAGCAGTCATACTTTAAAAGTGCTGATCAGAGTGTTCTTGCATACTGAGTAGGGCTGTCTGCCATCTCTTTTAACACTGAAGGACAGTACCAGATGTGTACAAAAAGACACCAAGAGGAAGAGAAAGCTAGAACTTGGCAAAATCAGGAGGAAGACTGGGTGTGGGCATTGGAGAGGACTCCTGGAAGGTCTGTGAGTGATAGTCATTACAATGCTGAAAGGTGCAGTTGTTTTAATTTCATACACGTAAAGCTAGTTCCCTAAAATGATAGTTGCTAAACCTCAAGTTCCTCTTTTGTCCAGTATACCATTGTTACAGTTAAGACATTACCAGCCTAAAAGTTGTATTTGTTATGCACCTAGAATGGTGCTAAGAACTTTTTACACGTCAGTCCCCTGAAGAAATCTGTGGTTAGGTGCCTTACTTAAGAGTACAGTAGTTAAGATTCATGGCTTAGTCCTTGTGAGGATCAAACCAGCAACCTTCCGGTTACCACCCTAGAGCCTTAACCACTACAAATATCCCTCAAACAAACTTGAACTCATGTCGTGTTAGAGCACTAACTGAACTCACAAATTCAACTGTAAGAAACGGTCTCCTCATCACTGGACATGTTCGTTCTCGTATGTAAATATTTTGAACAGATAACCGCTAGTATTTTTCAAAGATGCCACAATCGGAGGTCAGTGTGAAGTCATACATCTCATTTATAAATAGGCTGTCTCTTAGCAACAGGCTATTGCATCAAAACTCAGTGATGACTGCCAGCAGGACTGTATGTCAATGGAAAGTGTTTCAAAATGGCTACTTTAAGAGTACTGACATAATTTCACATGTAGATTCATGTCACATGACATTCTAGAGCAGCTTGAATTGCTACAGTTGTTGAGGCAGTTTTTCTTCATATCATGGTAGAAAACGGGCAGTCTTCTTTCCAGTACATCCAAAATGTGTGTTAGAACATCTAGCCCACATTTATGTTTGACTGTTGCTTGAAGTTTTGCAGTTTGAAGTTTTAGGTTTTTTAATGCCTGTTGGAGACAGAGAAGAGAGAACTATTGTTTAGCTCTTTGCATCCTGAGTGAAGCATTTCCTGCCTTTTCTGTCGTAAGGAAGTCTGTTATTCAAATGTCCTCCATAGGTTAACAATAGAGTATACTTTAAAATATTGTTAGATGTATATACTGCAATATTCAGTAACATATTATTGCATACATGTTTTTCAACAGGGTAATTCGATTCAATTTTGTGGACCATGATAAAATAATTACCTCTTCTACTCTTGGCAGGTTTCCCAGAATTAAACCAGTTGACCTCCATCACAACCAAAACCCAGAACCTGACCCTGGACGAGAGCTTTTCTGAGGATGCACCTGCCCCGGTGGTGCGACAGAGCAGTGTGGAACCAAGCCCAACCCTGAAACTCTGGAACCAGCCTTCCTCTGTTGAAATGGATGTGGACCAACCCGATCCTGCTGAAGCAGTTACAACAGATGACACCAACACCTGCAATGGTCACATTGAAGAGCCATTCTCCAAACCACAGACCAAGTCCCTCAAGCCTAGACCTCCTTCCCTCAAGGTGAAGGCCCCACTGAATGGTGTAGACCCTAATGAGGTGGATGATGATCCTCCGATACTTCCAGTGGGGAGCTACAAGTTTGACCCTGATCAGTTTGACGATACCATAAATGTATTCACGACTGAAGGGTCCAAGTTGCAGAACTCTTCACCTGCCAATGCCAGTATTCCTAAAACAGAGTTGATGGACAACATGCCTGCTCAGCCAGTAATGCTGGAGTTTGGACTTGATGATGCCGAAGCAAAGAGACCTCCACCCAAGAAGTCTGGAAAGAAGACAAGCAACAAGCTGACTACTTCAAAAAAACAGAGACCAAAAGCTGCAGAAACAGCAGCTCCACCACTAGAGACCTCATCAGAACAAGACCAACCGCCATCAGAGAATGTGGATCCCTTGAGCGTTGATGATATTCCTATTCCTAAAAAATCCTACAACTTTGACCCAAGTCAGTGGGATGATCCCAATTTTAATCCTTTTGGTGGGAACAATAAACGTAGTAACTCGCCAACTCTTCCTAAAGCATCGTATAATTTTGACCATGATAACTTTGATGACTCTGTTGATCCTTTTAATCCATCAAAGACCTTAGATGGAAATGACACGATTAAACCAACGACTGAGAAGCTTACGGACAAACACAAACCAGAGGGAACTGTGGAGCAACGGAAGAAAGCAGGACAGTCTCCGAAGAAAAACAAAGACAGGATCATCACGTGAGTGGCAGATATGCTAGACAGACAGGCAAAACTTGTTGTGTGTGGCATCTGTGACTTTTTTTTTGTTTTTGCGACTGAGAAGCTTACGGACAAACACAAACCAGAGGGAACTGTGGAGCAGCGGAAGAAAGCAGGACAGTCTCCGAAGAAAAACAAAGACAGGATCATCACGTGAGTGGCAGATATGCTAGACAGACAGGCAAAACTTGTGTGTGGCATCTGTGACTTTTTTTTTGCATCTGTAGCTAGCTATTGTGCATAAAATGCAAAAAGGAGCAATTTTCACCTACTAAACATTATCAACACATGTCACACCTTTTGTGTTATGTACTGTTGGTATGCTACCCTTTCTTTTCAACAACTCCGTTGTTGTCTAATCATACATCTTTCATGTGGCACAATAGTTTTTCATACGTAGTTTACAGTAGTCTTGTTTACACTGTCCCAGTGTATACAGTTCACACTTTCCTCTAAACTATGGCATCCCCTCTACAAACGAAATCCTATTTGTTTGTGAAAGTCAGGAAGCTTAAACTCACTCCTACTTGTTTTCTTCATGCTTCTATCTTGCCCTCTAATGTCTTACGGCACGTCCCCTCTCCACATTCCCTCCTCTCTGTGTGTGCTTCCTACCTCCCCTGTCCTTTCCTCTGTCATACTGTCCTCAGGACCACTGAGCAAGTGCGGTTTCTCTGTTTTCTATTGTAAGTATCCTCTCCTGCCCTCCTTTCCTGTACTTTCACTGTTATCTCTTCTGTCCCATTGCATGTCATGAGCTCTGTTGAAGACTGAACTGCCCTCTGGCTCCAAATCATGTACAGAATCAGTCCTTCAAACTAGGGCAGAAGGTCTACTTAATTAATTTATTGTATTCTAATTGTCCGGAGGACAGAATTGATTTAGTCTCTGGGCATTTTGTAAAGATTTTCACATCTGACCCTCTCATGGTGACCAATATACAGATGGTCTCTTTGCTAAAGTGTTGTAAAGCACACATCAGTCTTTGGATTGTAAATGTGCTCTGTTTTTATTGATCTAAACAGCTTTTTTTTTTTTGTAGAATACAATGACTACTGCGATTTTTATTTTATTTTTTTTCAATAGATGCCAATACCTAGAAAACAGACTGGCTAGCCAAGTTAACGCTGATATGTATAGCTTATATAGAATATAATACAATTTAAATGTTTTGAGGCCTATATGACCGTGGTCTTGCATCTGACACCTTCAGGAGTGGAGGCAGCATCTTGTGAAAAGCAAAGGTTTTTGGTTACCGATCCCATTGTATAACTACCATTTAGAACTACCATATTTGCAGGAATATTTGTCACCCATTATGCAGCCTTAAAAAAAGTATGATAAATAATGGGTTAATCAAGATCTGTATAATGAGTGGTATTTGGTCATGTGATCTCAACATGGTGACAATCATGTAATGGGACCACCATGTAGAAAGTAAAACAGCTTTTTACAGGGCACTGATATGACGAGTTTTTATCTGATGTTAGTGTACATAATTTTAAACATGTTTATCTATAAAACTTTGTTGGCACTGTTGGTAACACATAACACATGTTGATATGCCTTTCATTACTTATTAAATTCATTATTTCATTACTGTTGGTAATGGAAAAACAAATATGTACACTTTTAATGAGACTAAGACAGACAGAAACTAAAGATGCTTAAAAAAATTCCCTTGGAAAAAAATGGTTAAAGTAAATAAATAAAATGTTAATTATGCATTGACAAAATATTCTAAACAAGAACAAAATATAATCAAAAATGTTGTCCAATCAGCCAGATCGATATATATGTCTATCTGAAACTAACGGTATTACTGCTTTCAATACAATAGACTTTGAAGAGAGAAGTTCTTGCTAAAAGTTTCATTTCTTGATACCATATACTGATTCTGTCAATATTCTTTTCTGCAGGAACTCATGTAAAGTAAAGAAGTATGAGAATCAGTCCTTAGTCCTGGATGTCTGCAATCAGGTATCATTTCAACACTGTCCAACAAATTGTAAATTTGTATGCATCTTGTTCTGTGTGGGCATGTATTTGCATATCTTTTGCATGTATATGTACATGACTGCAAAAGCATAACATAATATGTATATAATGTATACAAAGCCTCTAAGATTTGTTGTAATGTCTTGGACTTGGTGGTTACTGCAGTGACTCAGCAAATATTCTCCTCCTTGTTCTCTCTCTCTCTCTCTCTCTCTCTCTCTCAGTATCCCACTTTGAAAAATCCCTGCACTTCAAATACAGTATCTCTATATTACCCGCTCTGAACTAGGACACTAGTGTGCATCATTGTTGTGTGTGTGTGTGCGCACAACACAACCTGAAACAGAATTCAGTTCCCAAAGCAGGTCACTGTGTCCGCCTGTGCTTTTGTCGCAGAGAGTTTAAGACTCTATGAGGAGAAAAGAGTCTGAGGGGCTATAACTAATTTTAGACCATTCAAATATTTTGCCCATTCACAGCTGAACTGCAGTGCTATTTTGTATGCAGGAAAAACAAATCTCGGTTTACCATCATTGCAAAATCTGTTAAGTATAACCATTATATAATCAATGTATATCATCTATATTTGTAAAATTCTTATTTGCTTTCTATATCACAGGAGAAAGATGTGCAGGAAGATCCTGCATCTAAACTGCCCCACCGCGTCCATCACGCCACAGATGAGGAGAAGTTAGCCTCCACTGTCATGGGCCAGAAGGACGGGCCAGAGGAGTTTTCAGACTGCACCAAAACAACCACCTGTACCAAGACTGCAGATGGTGAGGGAGAAGTGCTCCGTAGCCTACTGCTCAGTCTGCTCTACGTGTAGTACTGCAGTGTGTATTCTCAGACAATAAATCAATAATCGTTAAGAGACTGGGGCAATCTGTCACTAATGAGGTTTAACAAGCACTGCTCTGTTAGGTTGGACAGTTTGGGGGCATTATGCAGACACAGAACTCTTATGAATGGCAAACATACTTACTTGTTTTGCTTGCTTCTCTCTCAGACAGTCACAGACAGTCCTGTTATTCCCATTACATTTTAAATAGGATCTTTTGTGATACCAGAGAGCATCCGTTTGGCAAGATTGTGTTTGTCACAAGTTGATGAAGTTTTTGATGAGCAGTTGATGAAGTGGTGTCACGGATGTTGAAAAAATGTTCCTGGTTACCTTGTTAAAAGACTATTTTAAATCAAAAAGACATTATTCTAAAGAAAAGATTTTTGTTGTCATATTGTTTTATAAAAATGTACATTTTAATAAGCCTTAGAAATTAGTACTTTTTTTATTTCGCTGGTGACGTTGTGTCTAAGACCGCCGGGCGGGAAGTTTTAACCAATAAGATCATAACACCCTTTACATGATCCAATCAAATCACAGTGTATACAATTAAGTCCCGCCGTATATGGCATGCTGTTGAATTTGACCAAGAAATACATATTACAAACGTTAAAATCGTTGCGCCTGTCGTTTAATGTTGTATGTATACTAAGATAATACCTGCACAAAGAGCTTTTTCTTTTCTTTCAGTAAAACGTGTCATTATGTGTAGATAAATGCAGAAGAAACGCTTTTGATCTGAATTCAAGTGCCTATTACTAGAGCCTGTGCTGCCCTCTATTGGCTACTTTATGAATTATTTTTATATTATCTTAATTTTAAACGAGAGACTGTTATAAACTGTTAACATACTTTTTACTGTTTAATATTTTCAGAAATCTTTGTCCCCTTGCAAAGTAACAGCAACAACAAAACTAATTATAAAATAATGGTAAATTGTTAGAGTCAGTAATAATCTGTCATTCTTTTCAGATCTGCCAGTGGGCATAACAGACCAGTTTGATGAGAAGGACCTTTCCTCTCCTGTAAGTTCTGTTTTGTTAGTGTCCATTAGATATGGCATATGATATTCAACCCATTCCTGTATGACTAAGTTCAACACATGAATTCCTAGCAGAGGTGCATTTCTGCCTGACAAGGATTCATAATTATTAACCCATTAAGAGGATTATGATGTCCACAGGCCTTAATCTGCTCAAGGGCAAGCTAATAACTGGGTCAGAGGAAAGAGTGTAGTCATTGTTTCATCTCATTGAAAAATGTGGTATTAGTATTGATAAAAGAGCATAAGGTATAATAAATCTATTTCAAAAAGAAATGCTCCCTAAAGCTTTTCTCTGATTGTGTTTATTCTGCAGAGTGAGAGTTTGTGTAAGAGTCTCTCAGCTCTCAGCTCTTCAGACAGTGAGACCATAGCGAAAACGAGTCCAGGGCTGGATTCAATCTCTCTCAGTGAGATGGATAAAGCAGCAGTGCTCACACTGATTAGAGAAGAGGTAACACAAGCATCTGTCTATACTGTTCTGAGTACTCCGTCCCGTTACAATGTACAGTACATGTAAACGCATGTAAAACCATTAAATGACAAATAAATACTGTAATATTTATTGTACTTTTTGAATTGTATTTACTTTTAATTATTTGAATAATTACTATTTTAATATTTTTTTACAAATTTAATTTATTACTAAATTAAAAATTTGAAACGTTTTTGTGTAAAATTGAAATTAAATCGAAAAGTGTCGACTTGTAATGGACTGTTTATAAAATTGCGTTTTTGTACCTGTAGATAATTACCAAAGAGATTGAAGCCAATGAGTGGAAGAGGAAATATGAAGAGAGTAGACTAGAAGTTACTGAAATGAGGTACATCCTAATCTAAAACCCTTCCCAGAATGCACCGGGGAAGGTTTTATGCCCACACAAGTTTAATGCTCGCACAGTACAGTCTCAACAACGAAACATTCTAACATTTATTTACTGATTTTAACCATAGGAAAATAGTGGATGAGTATGAGAAGACGGTAGCTCAAATGATAGGTGAGTGATCTACCTCTCAAAGCAGCTGTTCAATGAAATTCTGAATATAAATTTTAAAGGTTATTTTATTTTGTATTTTTTTGTCTGGAATTTTTCCCAATACAGAAGATGAGCAGCGAAAGAACATAGGATCTCACAAAAGCGTCCATCAGTTAACCGTGGAGAGAGATCAAGCCCTTGCTGACCTCAACTCAGTGGAACGCTCGTTTTCCGACCTGTTCAGACGCTACGAAAACATGAAGACCGTTCTTGAGGGCTTTAAGAAGGTAAGACATCTTCTCTAATGTCTGAAATGCTGACTATATAAATGATTCCTCTGGACATATACAGATGATTCTGCTGCTCTCTTGTCAGAATGAGGAAGTGCTAAAGAAGTGTGCTCAGGACTACCTCACACGCGTCAGGCAGGAGGAACAACGTTATCAGACCCTCAAAATCCACGCAGAGGAGAAACTTGACAAGTAAGGACGATATTTAGCATTAAAGTGATTCATCAGTTTCCCGTCTGCATTTGATCTTTAATCTAATGTATTTTACACTATTGATTGATCTCTGATATGGGTATGTTTTTGCAGAGCGAATGAGGAAATAGCTCAGGTGCGAACTAAGGCCAACGCAGAGAGCGTGGCGCTGAACGCCAGCCTGAGAAAAGAGCAGATGAAGGTGGAGTCCCTGGAGCGGGCAATCGAACCGAAGGTGAACTCTCACACATTCACCGTCACCCACAGCCGATGCAATATAACACATGCTGTAACATCAAATCAGCTTTTTAGTTTTCTAAGAAAGCATTATTTAAAATCCACATTATTGTTTCCAGAATCAAGAGATTGAAGAGCTTACTAAGATTTGTGATGAGCTCATTGCAAAAATGGGCACCACGGACTAAGAGGAAGGAGAACCCACCCTGACCAAGAACGCCACTGGATCTCCCATGTTATTTTTTTTTCTCGTTTTGGAAAGGAGTCACTTTTCCATGGGTCTGGCTCAGGCACTGGAAGAAACAAGATATGAGCTGAAGAATCAAATAAAAGTCCCAAATGTTTTTACAGATTCATAAAGTGCTGATGTTGGACTTACACACTGATAAGTGGTGGAATAAAATGTTTCTTGAAGAGGGTGGGAAAAACCACCCACATATCTCATTCTGATGACTTTCTGCTGGCTGTTATGGCAGCTGTGTGTATGAGTGTTTGGGAGAGCCCTCTGGGTGTGTGTTCAGGTGTAAAGGAACAGACATGGGATGAGGGTCATTGGCCTTGTTCATGGTTTACATGATCGCACTGCTGCTATTTATAATGGAGGGAGCAAATCATGTTATTTGCAACTTTTTAGTTCCATTACTTGCATTGGAAAGTACTGTAACCTGTGTAATTTTTTTTGTTATATATTAGAGGTCCTGATACAAGTTTAAGAAATATCCCGAGTTCAGTACAAGATCAGTTGACAGCACTGGTGGTGTAATGTTGATTACCATGAAAATTCATCTGTAAAAAAAAAAAAAGCAAAAATCTGGGTTACAGTAAGGCACTTCCTGTACAATGGAAGTGAATGTAAATATAAACATTACAATATTCACTAATTACAAGAAGTAAACAATATGCATATTAACATGATTTTAGTGTGAAATTGGTTGCTAAGATTTTCTGTGTATGGTTGAAAACCATTTTACTATTATGTTGACATGTCAACATAAAGTCTTAAATCCTAAAACCAAAAAAGTATGACTTAAATAGCTGTAGAGCTCAAATAATATGCAAGCGTTAACAAAAGAATTCATGTAAGTGCTTTTAAATTATGAGCTGAAAATTTCTTTTAAATCGACCAAAAATTGCCCCAATCACTTTCATTGTAAGTGCCTCACCATCGACTGAATTTTTGCTTTTTTTCTAAAGAAAAAGAGGGACGATTCAAAATGATATATTAGTCAACGTTCTGCCACAAATGCTGTTGAGTTTAACTTGTATTGAACCTGGAATATTATTTCATGGAGTAGCTTTTTGCATATTCAAAGCTTCTGTTGAAGAGAGTTTGTAGACGGTTGTAGTTCCATCCATTGTTTTCTTACTCTCTGTGTGTTTAGGTGCCAAATTATCATAATTTATCATATTAAGCGAGCTCATGGTGTTACTAGATGTTCTGATGGGTTACTTATTTCTAGCCATGAGGTCATAATCATCCAATCAAATGCTTGCTTGCAAAATTTGACAACACAAAAGCAAACCTAACTGAAAGCACTTAAACTTTCTTTTATTAATGAATTATTCTGGTTTCAAAGTCTGCATGAAGTACAGAGTTTATCACAAGTTTACTCTGTTTTGTTGTGCTGTGTCGACTGGACCGAATCATTTTCAAAACATTCAATGAAGACATTTCAAGAATTGACAATCTTTTGCCAGACTTGCTAAAGTATGTGCCTAATGCTGAAGTGATGCTTTCTATTGGCTGTTGTTTCTTTTTTTTTTTTACCCACAATTTCTTTGTGCTATCTTATGCAATATTTCAGCTCAGAATAACCAACTGCCAAATGAA
>NW_015505257.1:232600-245102 GCF_001515645.1 Sinocyclocheilus grahami | reverse complement strand
TCTCTTGTCAGAATGAGGAAGTGCTAAAGAAGTGCGCTCAGGACTACCTCACACGCGTCAGGCAGGAGGAACAACGTTATCAGACCCTCAAAATCCACGCAGAGGAGAAACTTGACAAGTAAGGACGATATTTAGCATTAAAGTGATTCATCAGTTTCCCGTCTGCATTTGATCTTTAATCTAATGTATTTTACACTATTGATTGATCTCTGATATGGGTATGTTTTTGCAGAGCGAATGAGGAAATAGCTCAGGTGCGAACTAAGGCCAACGCAGAGAGCGTGGCGCTGAACGCCAGCCTGAGAAAAGAGCAGATGAAGGTGGAGTCCCTGGAGCGGGCAATCGAACCGAAGGTAAACTCTCACACATTCACCGTCACCCACAGCCGATGCAATATAACACATGCTGTAACATCAAATCAGCTTTTTAGTTTTCTAAGAAAGCATTATTTAAAATCCACATTGTTTCCAGAATCAAGAGATTGAAGAGCTTACTAAGATTTGTGATGAGCTCATTGCAAAAATGGGCACCACGGACTAAGAGGAAGGAGAACCCACCCTGACCAAGAACGCCACTGGATCTCCCATTTTATTTTATTTTTCTCGTTTTGGAAAGGAGTCACTTTTCCATGGGTCTGGCTCAGGCACTGGAAGAAACAAGATATGAGCTGAAGAATCAAATAAAAGTCCCAAATGTTTTTACAGATTCATAAAGTGCTGATGTTGGACTTACACACTGATAAGTGGTGGAATAAAATGTTTCTTGAAGAGGGTGGGAAAAACCACCCACATATCTCATTCTGATGACTTTCTGCTGGCTGTTATGGCAGCTGTGTGTATGAGTGTTTGGGAGAGCCCTCTGGGTGTGTGTTCAGGTGTAAAGGAACAGACATGGGATGAGGGTCATTGGCCTTGTTCATGGTTTACATGATCGCACTGCTGCTATTTATAATGGAGGGAGCAAATCATGTTATTTGCAACTTTTTAGTTCCATTACTTGCATTGGAAAGTACTGTAACCTGTGTAATTTTTTTTGTTATATATTAGAGGTCCTGATACAAGTTTAAGAAATATCCCGAGTTCAGTACAAGATCAGTTGACAGCACTGGTGGTGTAATGTTGATTACCATGAAAATTCATCTGTAAAAAAAAAAAAAGCAAAAATCTGGGTTACAGTAAGGCACTTCCTGTACAATGGAAGTGAATGTAAATATAAACATTACAATATTCACTAATTACAAGAAGTAAACAATATGCATATTAACATGATTTTAGTGTGAAATTGGTTGCTAAGATTTTCTGTGTATGGTTGAAAACCATTTTACTATTATGTTGACATGTCAACATAAAGTCTTAAATCCTAAAACCAAAAAAGTATGACTTAAATAGCTGTAGAGCTCAAATAATATGCAAGCGTTAACAAAAGAATTCATGTAAGTGCTTTTAAATTATGAGCTGAAAATTTCTTTTAAATCGACCAAAAATTGCCCCAATCACTTTCATTGTAAGTGCCTCACCATCGACTGAATTTTTGCTTTTTTTCTAAAGAAAAAGAGGGACGATTCAAAATGATATATTAGTCAACGTTCTGCCACAAATGCTGTTGAGTTTAACTTGTATTGAACCTGGAATATTATTTCATGGAGTAGCTTTTTGCATATTCAAAGCTTCTGTTGAAGAGAGTTTGTAGACGGTTGTAGTTCCATCCATTGTTTTCTTACTCTCTGTGTGTTTAGGTGCCAAATTATCATAATTTATCATATTAAGCGAGCTCATGGTGTTACTAGATGTTCTGATGGGTTACTTATTTCTAGCCATGAGGTCATAATCATCCAATCAAATGCTTGCTTGCAAAATTTGACAACACAAAAGCAAACCTAACTGAAAGCACTTAAACTTTCTTTTATTAATGAATTATTCTGGTTTCAAAGTCTGCATGAAGTACAGAGTTTATCACAAGTTTACTCTCTGTTTTGTTGTGCTGTGTCGACTGGACCGAATCATTTTCAAAACATTCAATGAAGACATTTCAAGAATTGACAATCTTTTGCCAGACTTGCTAAAGTATGTGCCTAATGCTGAAGTGATGCTTTCTATTGGCTGTTGTTTCTTTTTTTTTTTTACCCACAATTTCTTTGTGCTATCTTATGCAATATTTCAGCTCAGAATAACCAACTGCCAAATGAAACCGCTATCCGTGTGCCAAACATTAATGGGTCGTGTGGAGAAGTCGAGCCTGTAAATTGTCATGTTGTCGTTTCAGGAGCGTGTCGGTGTTCTTTACAGTACTCACTGACCTGTGTATATTTTTATGAGAAGAATAATGCTCTTTTATTGTGTTATTAATGTTTGTAAAGTGGAAGAGAGAGAGAGAGAGTTGCACAGAAATCCAGTTGACTAATATATATTTTGTGCATAAATGCATTCCCTGAATAAAGTAAAAAATTTGCTTGATCAAACTGGTTTAGAATTTAATATTTTGGTTAATAACACTTTACAATAAGTTTCCGTTTGTTGACATTAGTTATCGTGAACTAACAATAAAAAAAAATTCTAAAGCATTTATTAAAATCAAAAGTTGCTTCTCTTAATATTATTTGAACATGAAGTTTGGTATTTTTATTAACTAACATTAACAAATATGAATAAATACTGTATAAATCTATTGCTCATTGTTAACTAATGGGACCTTATTGTAAACCAAATGTTGCAATAATTGAAAGAAGTGTTATAAGATGCAAAGATGCATGTGTCCGTAATAGTTTCAATAATTCTCACGCTGTGATTGTGTTGCATAGCTAATCTCTTCTTAAGAGGGATATCTGGTGACAGGGTAGACTGGATATTAATATGTGCACCCACTAAGAGATTGCCCCTATGTTGAGGACAGATATACTGCAATGAATTCAATCAAAACAGTGGTGTGCTGCAAATACACAAAATATGAAAATATACTGTACACAGATAAAATATAATTGGTGAAAGTAAGTATAATTGATTTGCATAAGTCTTGCACTAAATTTTAAAAGGAAATCTGAATTAAAACTATTTTAATATCCAGTTCATAAATCATTTCCCTTCTTTCTTGGTGCAACCCCCTTCATCCTGCTTCTCCCCTCGTTTGCTGTTACTTACGCAGATGCGTTGTGTGTGTTAAGCCGGTGTAATGCTCATGTGATGGATGCTCACTGTAGGATTATGGAGAGGTGCTGAAGTGTTTTGTTGTGAAGACTTCCACACTGTCCCAGCACTTTTCTAATACAACCTCCTCAACATGAAGACTCTCCTCGCCGCGCTGGTCCTGTTCACCGCTGTGCTACACAGTGAGTATCTGCATAGTACCAAACAGATCCAAACAGTTTCATTGCACTTTATGGTTATTCATTTAATCCTGCAATTACTTTGAGTGATAATACTCCTGTAATCGAGATTTTACAAAAATACTTATAATAATGGATTATAGCCTACTTTATTTTAAGGTGTCATTGTTACAGTATAATTATACAATCAAATACTGAGTAATATTAATTAACAACATGCACCTTTTTGGGTTATTGGATGTAACTATGCATAATTTACTGTTATTACTATAAGTACATATAACACTGTAAAATAGAGTGTTATCCAAAAATGGTAACATATTTTTTTGTCACACATGAGAAATCGGTGTATACATGTATACAAAAAGTGTATTATTAAGAGGCTATTACTACTGTTGTTATTGTTTATAATAAATATGTATTAAATATGTAATAAGGATATAGCCTACTATAAATTAAATCTAAATTTTCTATACATTTTTGCAACGAAGCAACAGTAATTATTATACAGCGGATAGCAAAACATAAATCGTTTTATATTCCTACTGTCCTTGTGAAATTCTTATTAGTATCTGTATAGAGTTTGAAGCGGTTTAATCTCAGATCAGCTGTGTTGTCTTGTCCGATGTGTGAAGGTGAGGGGTTGAAGTGTTACACCTGTGTAGCTACTAACCCGGACGAGTGTCACCGGCAGGGCTCGTCTGTGTGTCCTGCTCATGCAGATGCCTGCTCTACCATCACAGGATCCAGTGAGTACATGCACACACTGAATACAGTGATTCATATTGCAATTCCCATGTTGACCACTTGGGGGTGACATCACTCTTGACCATGTCTGTGCTGTGTTTCAGTTTAATATAGAAGAGACCGGGCCTAGTTGTCACACGTTTTTACTCTACTCGTGTGTGTGTGTGTGTGTGTGTGTGTGTGTGTGTGTTTAAAGGCATTTTCTGTATAGACACAGACACAGGAATAGAATATTGGTTGTGACGCGAATCCACGATACAATATGGCTTGAAAATAAAACATGAAATTTTCGTTTGGAAGACTGAATTCATAAAAATGATGCTGATTTAAGACTATGTTTGAAACCGATATACAAAACCACTGCTACAGAAAACAAACAGTTATGACTCAACCTGCAGTTAATGGGACAAAACTCTTGTGACAACTAGCCCCGGTCATCACTATTACATAATACTGTTTCTGCTGGATTGCACACACACTCAACCAAATGTGCAAACCAAACATGGATTATTTGACGCATCCTTCAGCAATGTTTGGACTGAGCAGATGTTTTTTTAAGTGTTGATTTGTGGTACCACCATGTGTTTCCCTCACCGCAGACTCTGTGATGAAGTCATGTGCTTACAAGTCTTTCTGTGACAAGTCTCACATGAGCAATGGTGAGATGAAGCTGGAATGCTGCTTCAATGATGACTGTAACGGCCCTTACCAGTCCCACAGCCATGGGGATCTCCACGACGCCACCATGAGCCTGAGCTCCAGCCCTGTCCTGCTGCTGGGGGTCCTGCTACTTAGACTGGCTCTCATTTCCCTGTAAACCTGAACACAGAGACCTTTAGTATACACATGTAAAATAAATAAATGAAGAATAAACGATGGAGTAAAGGCGTTAATGTAACTGATAGATGAGCTTTTGTCTGTTGGGCCGCAGCATAATCTGTGTGTGTGTTCTTGTGGTTACACTATGGAACGCCAAACGGGTCACATTTCGCCATTAACCAGACGCCTGGTGTGCAGAAAACACATATATTTTTTAAATATTTTAGTTGTAAAATATCTGTAATATCAAAAACGCTGTCAGTTGCGGCGTTCATTATCCCTTAAACGGCGTAATTTACGGCGCTTTTACATTACAGAAAACGCTGTCAATTGCGGCGTTTTAAACATCCATAAACGCCGTCCATTGCGCCGCTCTTTACCACCCAAAACGCTGTCAATTGCGGCGTTTTAAACATTAGAGACACCGTCTTTGTCAAACGGAGCGCCGTAAATTACGACGTATTATGGATGGCCAAATGGCAAAATTAACGGCGTTTTGGATTGCATCAATAAACGCCGACATTAATGGTGGTTCTGCTGTGAAAATGCCGTAATTTACGCCGTCTGTACTACAAAACGCCGTCTAAAAATCGAGCAGACTTAAAGTCCTTATGTTCACAACAAAGTCATGCGCCTTGTTGCGAGGAGACGCGTGACAAATTAAAACAATAGGGCCTGGTTTCACAGACAGGGTTTAGATTAAGCCAGGATTAGGCCATAGTTCAATTAGGACATTTAAGTAGTTTTTATAAACATGCCTTAGAAATAAACATTACTGGTTTGCATCTTTTAAGACATTTTTTTGACATATTTTAAGATATGTCAGTGCAAGTTTCTTTCAGCCTAGACATGCATTTTAGTCTGGGACTAGGCCTAAGCATTTTCTTTGAAACTGGCTCTATTTGCTCTAAAATAGGCTGACAATATCAAACATGTTTGATATCCTCCGACTGGATGGATTCATAGTCTGACGCAGGAAAAATCGGAGTCTGTGACCATCATACACTACACGATTTTCTATGAAATCTTTCAACTCAATTCTGCAGACTGGCTCTGACTTTCAGCAATTAGCATCAACTTGTTCAGACTGTAAATCGGGGCAAAAGTCATGTAGTCTATTCCAGCCTTAAAAGAACAATTCATGCAGATGTCACGATTTTAAGTGAACTTTTGAATTATTTTGGTTTGACTGGTCTGACATTCAGAACACTTGGAATATAGCACAGAAGTTGTGTGAACATCTTTAATGATACTTTTATGGTGATTTTTAGAGAATATTCTTCAGAAACTCACAGTTTTTAAGGTCATACAGGTTTTGAAATAGATAAGGTAGAGTAACCCAGTACATTTTGAGAGTTGAACTGTTCGTTTAAGTGAATTAAGAAGCCTGGTAGCAACACCAACACATCTTCCAATACACAACATCTGCTGGTGATTGACAAAACCAACAATTGTTCTTTGTTCCACAGGACGCATTTGGCTGGACAACGTCCATTGCACAGGAGGAGAGAAATCTTTAGCCGAATGCCCCTCAAATGGCTTTGGGGTGTCAGACTGCCGACACAGCGAGGATGTTGGGGTGATTTGCAATCAGAAGCGCATCCCTGGCCACAGGTTCATCAATACCATGAACAACAATGTTGAGGTACGTCAACTCTAGGTTCATGTAATGCTAGTTTATTAAGTGCTTAGTCACTGGGGATTTTACTGATAAGCAGTGCAGATGCAAGTTCAGAGCTGGTAAACCAAGCCTGAGGGTCTGCTGGTGGTAATTGGGTTTAAGAAAGACCCAGATATGCCTTTGAAATGACTTTTTAGGAGTTGCAGGGTTCAAAGAATGACAATGTGCTCCAAAAACCACACTGTATCATCAGAACCACAGCGTTTCCCCATCAGAAGAGCCAAGAATCCTATCCAGAACCAGTCTTAAACAAATGACCACATTTCTTTGTCATATCCGGAAATTCAGTTTTGAGTTGAGGTTCTACTCTTTCTCCCTTCTTGGTGAACATTCTCAGTCACTTTATCTCTTGGATAAAAGGAAGTTAAGGTCTGTTACCACAGGTCACACATTCCTCTCCAAAGTTTGCTGCTCTAGAATAGTTTATTAGCATTCAATTCTCCTTTTATGACGTGCCAGCTGTCCCCTATGTTGCTGCAAAGGTCTGTGCCAGAATCACCGATATTTGTATATTTGCCATGTTACTATGGCAACCACGGTAAGCAGGTTTAAAGATGGACCTTTGAGAGCGATCAAAGAGCCTATGGTGTGCTTTTCCATTTCCACGACCCCAAGATTTAATGATTTAATGACTTTACCACATTGTGGGTCTCTCCCCCGATCCTTCCCGTCCCTGAGACGTTCCCCCACTCCTCTGATGCCCTCTTTGGGAATCGCTGACTAATGAAAGGAATGATTTCAAAATGGAATCCCACCCATTAAATGTGAATTCTTTAATTGTGAGAAGCAGAAACACTGTTGGTTAATAGATTTCAATGAAGGACACTGTTTTTCTGGCCTGGTATGAAAAATACCAGCCGTCAGGTTCAACTTCCTATGATGTCACCAGTCAGGCGACAGTCTGTGAATCAATGTGAGAGGTTGTTAGCTATTGGTAGGTGTAATCGTGACTTTTCCCTGCATCACATACCAGAAGTCTGAGACACAGGCTCTCCTCTGTGAAGCTCATATGAGGGAATTCTCAAACACCAGTACGGCAGACACTCAGATTCCTCAGGCTTTTTCCAGCGCCAATGTTTTTATAAGCAAGAGTCTATCTTTTTCTCATCAATGGACAATTTGATGTCAGAAATAACAAAGGGTAGCTAAAACTGGCAGCCAAACAGTGTTAAATTCTTAGCGCATCACCAGCGGTGGATTACAAAATGCTTCCACAAATATTATCCTTTGCCAAAATTGGAAAACACTTTTTCTATCATATACGTATAAACAACACTGGTTTAATGTATATTTGCCTGCTTTTATTTACCTTTCCAGCTAGCCAGTGTGTGCTCCACCCAGCAAACATTACCTCTTAAAGACCTTCTTTAAAGATGTAGGAGAAGATGACAGATGGATGGTTTTACTGCGGTTTTGCTGCTATGATCATATTAGCTTATTATAGACATTTAAAGAAACACTACATTCCCGGAAAACATGTAGTGTTTAGCGTTAACATTAGCGTTTGTGTTATTTCAGAGCCCATAAATGCAGTGCAGTATATATATTATATATATTTGATTAGCTGGGTTTAATGGCTTGTGAAACAGTTTAGGCATGTCATTCTAAGACTGTTTAGTTGGATGACCTCTAGCAAAAACACAAAATGCTTGATTTAATGAATGTCTTTCCAAGATAGCTTTCCTTTTCACAGTTTTCCCACTATATTATCTGCCTCTGGGTCTGCTGGTGGTAATTGGGTTTAAGAAAGACCCAGATATGCCTTTGAAATGACTTTTTAGGAGTTGCAGGGTTCAAAGAATGACAATGTGCTCCAAAAACCACACTGTATCATCAGAACCACAGCGTTTCCCCATCAGAAGAGCCAAGAATCCTATCCAGAACCAGTCTTAAACAAATGACCACATTTCTTTGTCATATCCGGAAATTCAGTTTTGAGTTGAGGTTCTACTCTTTCTCCCTTCTTGGTGAACATTCTCAGTCACTTTATCTCTTGGATAAAAGGAAGTTAAGGTCTGTTACCACAGGTCACACATTCCTCTCCAAAGTTTGCTGCTCTAGAATAGTTTATTAGCATTCAATTCTCCTTTTATGACGTGCCAGCTGTCCCCTATGTTGCTGCAAAGGTCTGTGCCAGAATCACCGATATTTGTATATTTGCCATGTTACTATGGCAACCACGGTAAGCAGGTTTAAAGATGGACCTTTGAGAGCGATCAAAGAGCCTATGGTGTGCTTTTCCATTTCCACGACCCCAAGATTTAATGATTTAATGACTTTACCACATTGTGGGTCTCTCCCCCGATCCTTCCCGTCCCTGAGACGTTCCCCCACTCCTCTGATGCCTTCTTTGGGAATCGCTGACTAATGAAAGGAATGATTTCAAAATGGAATCCCACCCATTAAATGTGAATTCTTTAATTGTGAGAAGCAGAAACACTGTTGGTTAATAGATTTCAATGAAGGACACTGTTTTTCTGGCCTGGTATGAAAAATACCAGCCGTCAGGTTCAACTTCCTATGATGTCACCAGTCAGGCGACAGTCTGTGAATCAATGTGAGAGGTTGTTAGCTATTGGTAGGTGTAATCGTGACTTTTCCCTGCATCACATACCAGAAGTCTGAGACACAGGCTCTCCTCTGTGAAGCTCATATGAGGGAATTCTCAAACACCAGTACGGCAGACACTCAGATTCCTCAGGCTTTTTCCAGCGCCAATGTTTTTATAAGCAAGAATCTATCTTTTTCTCATCAATGGACAATTTGATGTCAGAAATAACAAAGGGTAGCTAAAACTGGCAGCCAAACAGTGTTAAATTCTTAGCGCATCACCAGCGGTGGATTACAAAATGCTTCCACAAATATTATCCTTTGCCAAAATTGGAAAACACTTTTTCTATCATATACGTATAAACAACACTGGTTTAATGTATATTTGCCTGCTTTTATTTACCTTTCCAGCTAGCCAGTGTGTGCTCCACCCAGCAAACATTACCTCTTAAAGACCTTCTTTAAAGATGTAGGAGAAGATGACAGATGGATGGTTTTACTGCAGTTTTGCTGCTATGATCATATTAGCTTATTATAGACATTTAAAGAAACACTACATTCCCGGAAAACATGTAGTGTTTAGCGTTAACATTAGCGTTTGCGTTATTTCAGAGCCCATAAATGCAGTGCAGTATATATATTATATATATTTGATTAGCTGGGTTTAATGGCTTGTGAAACAGTTTAGGCATGTCATTCTAAGACTGTTTAGTTGGATGACCTCTAGCAAAAACACAAAATGCTTGATTTAATGAATGTCTTTCCAAGATAGCTTTCCTTTTCACAGTTTCCCCACTATATTATCTGCCTCTGAAACATAAACAGATTTTATACTTACAGCTAACCAAACACAGCTGGACACAAATGTATTGTCTAAACTAATAAGACGGGCTCTCAGAACAGATAGCAGAGGTAAATGAATGAGTGAATTGTTTGTTTTGTATTCTTGTAAACATTCAGTGGAACAGAAGAACAATTTATTGTAATCAAATGAATCACCACCACACACAATCTGCCACCACACATGGAAACAATCGGAGGTCCAAAGAGTGGTTAGCAAAGGTTCAGAGCATGCAAACTCTTTGCTTGGTTTGAGTTCAAGAAAATGCTGCAATTAATCAGCTAATGATTATTTAACTTATTTGCATGTTTGTCTACAAAGGATGTTTCCTACCAACACAACTTCATATTCTTGGTATATACAGGACATGCAGATGAGAATATGCAACTTGCTAAGATACAATACGACCTGACATTAACCAGTGTGTGCTCCACCCAGCAAACATTACCTCTTAAAGACCTTCTTTAAAGATGTAGGAGAAGATGACAGATGGATGGTTTTACTGCGGTTTTGCTGCTATGATCATATTAGCTTATTATAGACATTTAAAGAAACACTACATTCCCGGAAAACATGTAGTGTTTAGCGTTAACATTAGCGTTTGTGTTATTTCAGAGCCCATAAATGCAGTGCAGTATATATATTATATATATTTGATTAGCTGGGTTTAATGGCTTGTGAAACAGTTTAGGCATGTCATTCTAAGACTGTTTAGTTGGATGACCTCTAGCAAAAACACAAAATGCTTGATTTAATGAATGTCTTTCCAAGATAGCTTTCCTTTTCACAGTTTTCCCACTATATTATCTGCCTCTGAAACATAAACAGATTTTATACTTACAACTAACCAAACACAGCTGGACACAAATGTATTGTCTAAACTAATAAGACGGGCTCTCAGAACAGATAGCAGAGGTAAATGAATGAGTGAATTGTCTGTTTTGTATTCTTGTAAACATTCAGTGGAACAGAAGAACAATTTATTGTAATCAAATGAATCACCACCACACACAATCTGCCACCACACATGGAAACAATCGGAGGTCCAAAGAGTGGTTAGCAAAGGTTCAGAGCATGCAAACTCTTTGCTTGGTTTGAGTTCAAGAAAATGCTGCAATTAATCAGCTAATGATTATTTAACTTATTTGCATGTTTGTCTTCAAAGGATGTTTCCTACCAACACAACTTCATATTCTTGGTATATACAGGACATGCAGATGAGAATATGCAACTTGCTAAGATACAATACGACCTGACATTAAATTCATCAGCTGTTTAGCAGTTCTCAGGACTGAACTTTTGAATATTGTAAGGTCATGTTCATGAGGCAAAAAGACAGGACCTGAAGAAGATTAAATGCTTATAATGATTTGTACTCTGCTTGTCATGGTGATTGATTGGAATATATATTCACCTCCAGCCAAAGCATGCTCTTAAGTCAACAAGCCAGACCAACAGAATGCACCAGTAGTGAACCTGCATGCTAAATGTAGCCTGAAGAGGTCAAAGGTCAGGACTTTCCACCAGGCGTAGAGGTATAGGCTTTCTCTCACATTCCGTTTGCAACAAAATTAGGAAACTCGATATACTTTGTGATTTCTAGACAAAGAAAGCTTTTAGATTCAAAACCAAGAAGTAAAGGGAGGGGAGGTCAGATGTGAGGTTAGGATGCCTTTAAAAGCATTTTTGGGGGGGGGGGAAATATCTCACACGTACCTGATACCTGATAGCTATTACTGAAATAAGTATCTAGAGAACTGTTCGTACATCTGCAAGATGCTGTGTACAAACATCTCATAGATGTCTGTAAGATGTCCGTTTTACATACATTCTAAATCATAAACATCTTAAAGACATCTTCTAAACGTCTATTTGACATCTGATAGGAAATGTCCTAGACGTATTGCAGATGAGCAAACACTCTAAAAAATACGTCCTGCAGATGTCAATGCAGACGTCAAATAGACATCTCTGTGATGTACGTGTGCTATCAGGGTTTGGACAAAAAATGTGGACACCCCATCTTGAAAGATCTCTGCCAATTGTGTGAGTTTGGGACCGGACTACCTGTTCGTCCAAACAATGCAATTCCATTTAGTACCACTGGTGCAAAAGAAATTGCTCACAGAACCTGTAGAAGCTAATTTTGTTATAGTCTAGACCAGCTTATTCGAGTCTAAATCCAGACAGAGAACTGAGTGGGTTGAGTCTGAGTCTAAAAGGTTCAGACAGTGTAAAAATGCTTATGTAGCCGATGTTATGAAGTAGTTGAGTCCATGACAAGACAAAGACCATGAAAATATGGTCTTGAATTTGGAATCGAGTCCAAGAAATTTAAAGTCAAATCCACCAGTGTAAGTGATTGGTTGTCAGGGACAATGGTCGTATATACGATTTTATTATACAAAAATATTTGACCGCCGAATATTGTCATATCAGACTCATGTACCCTAGATCAGTGTTTCCCAACCGGGGTGCCGTCTGTCGAGAGCAGGAGTGCCGTGTAAAAAATTATTTTTAATATTTTTTAAATTGCTAAAATGTA
>NW_015505257.1:231623-232148 GCF_001515645.1 Sinocyclocheilus grahami | reverse complement strand
GGGGGGAGGGGGGCCGGGTAAAAAAATTTTTTTAAAATTTTTTAAATTTTTAAAAATTAAAAAAAAAAAAAAAAAAAGCAGCTATTATATAATATCCATTTCTAATGTCGCCAATAATTAGAGATGCACTGAAATTCCGGCTGCCGAAAATGAGTTCACCGCTCAAGATTCACTTTCACGTGGTGTGACGCTCTGTGTATTATCCCGCTCTATGCATGTGTGTGTGCTCCGCTCAGTCGCTCACGGCCCATGTGAGTGCTCCACTCATATACCGTTCATGCTCATTGGAACAGCAAAGTCCACTCAAAAATCGAGCTGACCGGAAACATCTATGTAGTACAGTGCTGTAACAAGGTGTGTAAATGGGCAACTCTGGTAACGCTGCCCTCTCATTCATTGATCTGCTAACCATTATGCTCACGTGTCCTCTGATAATAATAGCTTTCTAGAATTAAACATTATTTGGATAATTGGTAAAAAAAAAGAAATCTCTTAATAGCCCTAACTGTGTGGTAGACCTTCCCG
>NW_015505257.1:202416-231108 GCF_001515645.1 Sinocyclocheilus grahami | reverse complement strand
TGTAAATGGGCAACTCTGGTAACGCTGCCCTCTCATTCATTGATCTGCTAACCATTATGCTCACGTGTCCTCTGATAATAATAGCTTTCTAGAATTAAACATTATTTGGATAATTGGTAAAAAAAAAGAAATCTCTTAATAGCCCTAACTGTGTGGTAGACCTACCCGAAAAACTAAAAAGCCATTTATTTCATTTGTAGACCTATCGGTATTTTTTATTTGTGCTATCATTAGTAATTTCTTTATTTGTTCTTAGTTTGTTATTAACTGCTTAGCCTCCTTGTCATTTTTTATTCAATTCAAAGTTTTAAATCAAGCTATCTCGTGCTACTGCAACAAAATGACCCAACTGTAAAATCAAAAATAGTGAGTGAGCAAAACTTTGTTTAATTACCATTATAACTAGCTATCTCACAATGTTTACATATGAATAAAAGCCTACATTAAAATCTGTCATATAAATTGGTCTTTTCATTAGAAATTAGCCTACTGATTGCCACCATTGATGGACAAATTTTTTTTATAATATAAAAAATATCTGTATGACAGTATATTCTGCAGTTCTCCCCTGCTGTACCGAATATCTATACTTTTCAAAGTATCATATCGAAGTTAGAAATTCAAATATTGTGATCAAAATAAATTTTGTAGGGTGCCACAAATTTGTTAAAATTTCCAAAGGGTGCCGCGACTAAAGAAAGGTTGGGAAACACTGCTCTAGATAGTTACAAGATCTATTGCTACATTGACTTTTAAGTACATTTACATATATTGCTACATTAAAGGCACAATATGTATGATTTTTTTTATTAAAATATCCAAAAAGCACTAGAACAGTGTTATATATTTTGCTGACTTGTGTACTTACATTATCCCAAATGTTTCGAAGAATGTTTAAATCCAGAGAAATAAGCAATTTGAACTAGTGACACGGACCGTGTCCATAGTGTCATTGTGTCACCTGCCAATGACGTCATAACCCCTCGATTTCCGGTTTTGTTTTGTAGAAAACATGGAAACACCAAAGACGCTTTAATATGTTGTGCGTTTTAATAGACCGGTGATGACCGCACAGAGTAGCATTATAACAGAACTTTCAAATGTATCTAGTATGATAAAACAGCGCTGCTTTTTTTCCCCCACATACGCACGACTGGAAGGAGCAGAAGCGTTCGACTGTGGCATAATAAAAGCTCCGCTGCTTTCGAGCCGTGTGTCATGCTCGTTCAGCGGCCTCGTTTCGCTTTGACGGCTTTCAGCCTCACCCTGCTTCATTCTACTACGTTAATAAATCATTAGCTCATCCATGAACATGATTTCTGCCCGAGTCCCGTCAGATTGCATCGGCTGTGGGGATGAAGACTCCAATGATTCCACACTCAGTCACCGCGTCATCAAACTACGCCTTTGTTTCTTTGTTTGTTTTGAATACGCGCCCTCTAGCGGCAAAAAATTATTGTGCCTTTAAGTTATAATGTGAAGACTCATATGTTCTCCCAGAACCCAAAACTTGTTCTGACTAGTGTCTTTGTCTGCAATGTGTTTAGAACTACCCTTGCCTTATGGGAAGAATCTCCAGGATTGAACGTAAATATGCCCAGAGATGCTCTGTGGAATGAGAGTTCAGGGGTCACATCAAGCTTGAGCGTTTCCTTGGAACCGGCTTGTTCATGGGACCCTTGTGACCCGTTACTATTGCTGAGTTCACCATTAATTCTGTCATGCTTTGTTTCTTGTGCTCCCTCTCTTTTTCCTTCATGCACAACTTCAGAGTTGTAAGTGGTGCCCTGACACAAAGATGACCCTAAAGACAAAAGCCGGTCTAAAAATGGCATTCCTCACAGACAGGCTGGCTTTGGAGTGGTGGTGTGAATATCTTCTGCAAGTTCTGTGTGTGGTGTTTGAGAGTGTCGGAATGAAAAAAAAACGTCCTGCTTTTTGGGGGGTGGGAATGATAGTTTGTACATATGTTCAGTTTTGTAGTGGTGGAAGGAATCCAGATGTTTTCCGTGTAGCCTCTTTCATGGAGATTACTTCAGCAAGAATCAGTATACCAGCTGGATTCATCCACCCCTCACATTTTCCCCTTTATCCTTTACTTCCTCAAAAAGTGCCTAAAATTCCCTCGAACGTTCCTCAAAACCACAAACCTGCACAATCAACAAGTGTTTTCACTCTGAGTCCCTGGAACAGGCACGTGGAGGACCAACGTGAAACACGAGGCAGGAAGTGAATAAGAAAGGAGATTTTGACTGCATGACTGTACCAGACACCGTCACCTCTCCCTTGCCCACATCGAGAAGCCCTACGGAGGAACATTAACAGCATGTAAATATTTTGATATCTGGATTCCATGAATGTGAAAAGAAGGTGGTTCTGTCCCAGCTGGCACCTCAGCTACTGAGGAATGTCTGGACTTGGAGGGGCTTCCCCTCATGCAGTCTCACTGCTACCGTTTCCATCGTTTACACATGGACCTCTCGCTGTTAAACGCAGTCAGATGTGGGAATTTCTCACTTATATGAATGACTGTAAGTGCGTATGTCTCGGACATACTGGTCTATATGAGCTGACAGACAGCATTTACAGTCTCAAAGATCTCTTTGTCAGTTATTATTCCTAAAAAAAAGCCCACACGTCATGAAGTAAAGGTGATGTGACTGAATGAAAGATGACGTCTATTTGGTTGTACACGTACACATTTACACATTTAGATTATTAACAGTGATTTAATCTGATAAACCTCTTTAAAAATGTAGTGCTGTAGTGACATATTGCAGAATAGCAAAAAAAAAATATTTAGGTACCTCACGAAACGTATTTTGGACAGACTTCTGATAGAGATTTACTTTGACCTGAACTGCAATCTTGATGGCTAATGGGTTTCTGGCACTATTCAGTATTTTACTGTTATTTCCTACAATGTCAGACATCTTTTTAACTTTTTGCATGAGGTGAAGAGCACTGTTGGAAGCAGTTGCTTGCTTCATTTAATTTATTTCATTTTATCTGTGTTCACTGTGAATCGGACACAAGACCTTGAGCTACAGGAACACAAAAATACCTTTCATGTGAATTCAAAGTGTTTTACGGTTAAGTGAGCTCAATAGGGTCAGTTTTATTTTGCGTCTCTAGGAATTTCCCCAAAACAAAACCTTGGATTTGAAGTATTGATGGCTCCTGTCGAACTTGTCATCCTATCAGTCAGGCAGATTACAACATTGCCTTCATTGTTGGTCACTGCATGTCGAGTCATGGACCAGACATTTTTCAAGCTTCACAAGGCACAAATTGTTGGTTCAAATATAATGAACAGAGAACATTCCTTGTTAGCCTGATATTTTATCCCTTAAAGGGTGCTTGATGTAATACCCAACACCTGCAAGGCATGTTTTGTATATATAAATATGAGTGTTTATGAACTGTATTTTCCATCAGCAAGCTCAAATGTACCTGTGCCATCATAGTAGGTCAACCTCTGAATTTCGTATGTGGGCAAAACCTGAGATTGATCAAACAGGGTGGCTCTTTGGTATAAAAATATGCAGTGGAAGGTGTCTGGTCTGATTTCTTTAGGCGGAGGTCATGCTATCAGGCAACAGGCGTAGGCTCTTCCTCACATCTGGCTGGATGACCCCGGTTCACACCCTCAGCTTCAACACTCAGCTCTTTGGTTTCCTCCAGACTTCCAGTGCTTAAGCAAACAGTGATGTGTCTGACTCGAGAGCCCACTTAAACCGTACCCAACCCATCGGTCTGGCCTTTATATAGTAATATTTACATTTAACATTTCTGCTCACTGCGTCTCCATGCGAGGCCTCCACACTCCTTTGGCTTTATCCCATTGGCCAACTTTCTCTCCCTCTTTTCTTTCATGCACACACGTGGACATTAAATTAGAAGCCACAGTCTTCGTCTTATGTTTACCGTGGTCAGTTGAAACATGTCTGGTAACCACCTCCCCGTTAGTAATACAGCATTACTGGGTTTACACATCTAAAACATTCCATTCAGTTGATATCATGGCAAACAGCCCTCGTGAGGGCACATGTGAGGGTATTTTTTGGAGCTAGCAAAGATACTTTTGAATTTTATAACAGTTAATATTCCTCCAAGCTATAAGATTCCTGTAACTGAACGGATTAGATGACAGATTCATGTGTTACTGTAATGAAAGTTCATGAAGGTCGAACATAGCTCATCAAAATCTAGGATGACCACCGTAAGACTGGTTAAGAATGTTTTGAGAGATATTGAAGTGAGGTTTTTGGTCAAATTCCAACTTTGGCCTTGTCTTATAAACTGTATCTGGTCAGCTTTGTCATAAGTGAGTCATGAATTATCTTCCTCCTCGGTGTGGCCCTCAGATTCCACCCTGAATGAGTAGAAGACACTCTTCTGATTAAAACAGTAACTGGAACATCTCCAGAACTTTCCCCAAGTAATTTACTGCTACACGAGAAAGTGACCTGATCCATTCTGGGAATATTGACTGATAAAGTGCTCTTTTGTTTTTTTCCTCACCAGACTCTTGAAGAACGGGTGGAAGAAATCCGTATAAGACCCATTTCATCCCATCTCAAGCACATACCCGTCATGGAAGGCTATGTGGAGATTAAGGACCGGGGCAAATGGAGGCAGATCTGCGATGAGCAGTGGACCCCTTTGAACAGCCGAGTCACCTGTGGAATGTACGGATTCCCCGGAGAGAAGAAGTACAACAACAAAGTCTACAAGTAAGAAAAAGTATCCACTGTTTTTCTTTGTATGACAAAAGACCATGAGTTAAACATGAATTTGATCCCTTTGAAAAAAGATACATTTTCAGGCCTTTGTGATAGGATGCAATAAAAATTAAGAAAAAACAGACAAGAAAGAAAGCAGACACACACAGAGATTTTAGGGTTTCCCCAAAAGTAACATCAACTTTGTAAAATGTAAAGTTACCATGCAACAAGAGTTATTTAGTCCTCAGTTGTGTGTGAACGCCTCCCCAAGTGAATCATGGCCAGATTGTATCCCAACATAATTCTTGGCCATTTCCCATCTAGCAGAGAACATTGTGTTTCCACTGTAACTCTGTTAAGGACATTTTATTGTAAAACTGCCTATAAATGATCACTTGAGTGTGTTTTAACCACATTTGCACACCAAAACACACTATAACACACGAAAGTTCATAGCCAGCGTCTATATATTTGTATATGTTTCTAAAAATAAAACATTCCAGGAAATGTTCAGAAAATTTTGGGTTTTTTACATCTATTCATGGGTTTATTTCTAAACTAAGCAACATACTAAAGAAAGTATTTAAAGATGAGGTTTGTCTATGTTTGTTTGTTTGTTGGAACATTTCATAAAGGCCCAGTTTTTAAGCCACTGGCCACGTGACCTCACTTTTCCTCAGTGGCAGTCCATTTATGTTAAGTCTGGGCCTTTAATACCATTGAGAAATGCAGTTTTGCAATGAGTAGGATATCATAAATGGCATTGCCTTACACCACAGTCAACGTTTAGTACCAAAAATGCAACTGAGATATCAGGAAATGCTCACAGATTTGAACAGACTTATATTGAACTCAGAACATGCGGTGCTCATTAAATTAGTGTTTAATGATTTCCTAATCTGGAGGAAAGGAAACCTGCAGGCTTCATAGATTGTTTGAGTCAAGATGTTTGGTGACCCTTGCTGATCTAGGATTTTCTCTGTACTGTGGAATCATTGGAAATGTCATGTTTTCTTGAGTTAGCACAGCAGTACTGCCACAGGCAATGTCCCTATAGTAGTCATAACACATCCCTCTGAATTATGGTTGTGATATCCTCCTAAACAAGAAGTACATTTCTGAAATATATATTTAATTCCATTATTAATTATTTTGTAGCATCTGAAATATATATTTAATTCCATTATTAATTGTTTTGTAGCACAACTGATCTTTATCCGTGGCTCTGTTTCACAGATCACTGTCCATGCGTAAGAAAAAGAACTACTGGGGGTTCTCAGTGAACTGCACAGGAAATGAAGCCCACCTGTCCAGCTGTAGGCTGGGCAAAGCCCTGGAGCCCAAGCGGAACGGCACATGTGGACGTGGCCTGCCTGTGGTGGTCAGCTGTGTGCCTGGAAGAGCTTTTGCCTCCTCATCTTCCACTGGCTTCCGCAAGGCTTACAGACCAGAGGTTGGTAGTGTAATCACTAGCACTGCTTAGCATCCAAATAAGGAGTGACGCTGGAACATTATGAATACAGTGTCATCAGCAAAAGAAAAGTCATTCATGATTGCCTTTGATAAGGCGTTCTGGATAGCATTGGGCTCACAGACAGACAGTTGATAAACAAGCCATAATATACTATTTAAAAGTATAGTAAAGTACTATTTAAAAGTATATTATGGCCTTAGACTTTCTAGAACATATTCAACTGATAGAAAATAGTAATTCATGGCATGTACAATCAACAGCACATGATGTTAGCATTAGTAGTCTCATGATTTGAAGGCGCTAGTGCTTCTCAACAACAACAAAAAAGAGTTACGATAGAATGAAAACAGCATTCCTAAGAATCTACAGTGCCAGCAGGAAAATATATTTCTAATCATCTTTCATGAGGGTTTTCCTTATGAACCAGTTAGCACTGGGCTCACTCAATCACATGTTTATACTGATAAACAACCCTTATAAAAATTAACCATAGTTTTATTGTAGTAAAAGTGTAGTGACCATGATTTTTTGCCATATTGATTTCCATTTCTATAACCACAGTTTTACTACAAATACCATGGTTAAACTATGGTTAGTGTAGCAAAACCATGGTTAATTATGGTAATTAATAACTATATTAATCATGGTTTTTTGGTTTTATTTGTAGTAAAACCATGGTTCATTTTCATAAGGGAAGCAACAATATTGTGCTATTTTATAATATATTATGGCCTTAAACTTTGTAGAAAATATCCATTACGGACAATAATGAGTCATTGACATGAACAACATTCAGAAAATGAAGTTTGCATTAGCAGCCTCATGCTACTAGCGCTGCTTAGCAGGAAAGTAAGAAGTGACACTGGAATAAAAATAGCTTTCCTAAGAATCTGCACTGTCCTCTGCAATGATATAATGAATGAAAATTTATTTTTGACTATCTACCATCAGCTGTTTGCGGTTAGCTTCACAGACTACTTGTTTGTACTAATGCACACGTGCAAATTAATTTTCCATTTTTTAAATTCTAAACGTCTGTAGAAGGCTGAATGTTGAATGCTAGGTTTACAGTCCCTCTCAGAGATGATTTCTGGTTGTGGAATGTTTGGCGAGTCTGTTTTCCCTCATCTGTCGGCCTCTTACTCACATTTCTGGAAAGAATTGCTTCCTCTTCCATTATGTTTCCTGTGGATCATCATGTTTGTACAGCCTGGATATCATAGTGACACTTCAGTCATGTAGTACATTAAATCACATTTTCTTTTCAAAGAAAAAAAGATTGCACAATATTGAAACACACTACAGACATCTAAACTGAGTGTGTTTATATAAGGGATGGGGAAAAAATATATCCGAAAAAGGCTGAACGTTTCTGGACGTTGATCATGGTAGTACCCTTGCTGGATCAGATTCATATACAGAGAGAGCTAGACTGAACAAACACAGGTCACTGAGGGTGTGTGGATTGATCATCCTGCTAATTTCTTCCATCTGATTTTGCAGCAACCCTTGGTTCGTCTGCGGGGAGGTGCGAATATCGGTGAAGGGAGAGTGGAAGTGCTGAAGAATGGAGTTTGGGGAACGGTCTGCGATGATAACTGGAACATGAGGGCTGCCACCGTTGTGTGTCGAGAGTTGGGCTTTGGGAGCGCCAAAGAGGCTCTCAGTGGAGCGAAGTTAGGACAAGGTTAGTTAATACATTATATCGGTGGTTCGAAACAAATGGATCATGGGGAGAGTTGGGAGTCAATCCTATACGAATCAATTATTTGATTGAGGAATTGAGAATCAAGAGTCGACTCCATTACCTTGATTTCTAAACTACTTCAAGTCTTAGAAGAACCTTAAAGGGTTAGTTCACCCAAAAATTCTGTCATTAACCCTTTAGGCGCCAGGGTTTTTTGGAAAAATGCTGGATTTTGACATCAAGATTTCAAAAGCTTGTGGCTTGAAAGGGCTTAAAGATAGAGATCTAATTAGCATATTATGACATCATCAGGAGGCACCTCTTGAATGTCATAATATTCAGGAAATAATAGATATTGAATTGATGTTTGAACTTATTTTAATGTTTTTTTTTGTCTTTTTATCCTCATTCCAAATGATCAGAAAATAGGAAACCAACAATAAAACAGGATAAAGTACTAAATTATTACTATTCTATATAGTAGTAAAACACATGTGAACAGTAGCCTACTTTTTGATCAGTTCATCAGAAATTATGAAAATAAATAATAATAATAGATATTGCCCTGCCACCCCCATCCCCGTTGGGCAAAGGGTCGAAATGATCACTTGTTTGTGCTTCGTGAACACTCTCACCTTGCACGGCGGCAACATTGCTCTGCAAAGATGTACTGGGAGAAGCGCGATTATTAGACGACCGATCGTCATTTCCAAAAGGCAAATATTCCCCTTCAGAGTCAGAATCGGTTAATAACATTTGCAACACATCTGCACGGTACAACTTTTTATTAGCCATTTGGTGATTTTCTCTCACAAATCTAACAATTTACTCGCACGCTATGAACTGAACTGCTTCCGCATCAATGACACAATAGCTCACTTGCTCTGCTATTTCCTCAAACACTTTGGAATGTGACGTAATTTTGGTCTAGAATTGAAGTACTACATGTCTGCCATCTAGTGGTAGGGAATACAAATGAGCTATTACACCATATTAGGAACTACAGTCTATTTGATTAAGTATGGCGTCTTGTCGCAATTTTGCGACTTTGGCACTTAGAGGGTTAATTACTCACCCTCATGTCGTTCCAAACCCGTAAGACCTCCGTTTATCTTCGGAACAAAAATTAAGATATTTTTGATGCATTCTGACACCTCTCTGACCCTCCCATAGATGGCAAAGGTACTGCCACGATCAACGTCCAGAAACGTAGCAAGGAGATCTGTACAGTGACGCGGTGGAGACGAAATGTTGAATAAAGTCATTATTTGTTTTATTTTGCACACAAAAAGTATTCTCGTAGCTTCGTAATATTATGGTTGAACCCCTGATATCACATGGATTATTTTACCGATCTCCTTGCTACGTTTCTGGACGTTGATCATGGTAGTACCCTTGCTGTCTATGGGAGGGTCATAGTGCTGTCAGAATTCACCAAAATATCTTACTTTGTGTTCCAAAGATGAACGGAGGTCTTACGGGTTTGGAACGACATGAGGGTGAGTAAATAATGACAGAATTTTCATTTTTGGGTGAACTATCCCTTTAAGAGCTTGTAGAGGGAAATTTGATTAATTCCATTGCCTCAGTTGATTTAGTACACTAAAAAGACTCGTTCAGATTTGTTCATCGATTCATTTGGTGACTCTTTTTACACCGTTACACCTGTAGGTGGAAATTAGAGTATTATGAGTGATTGCTCCAATCATTCACTCAACAGAATAGTTCAAACCTAGATTTGTTCGAACTTAAAATCTAGAATTGATTCCAAAAAGTTGGAATTAAACAGCTCTAGGCGCAGGTCTGTACTGACGGGGGTTAAAAAAAATGCTAAATGCAAATAATAAAATGCAACTAACCAAATAATAACGCATAGCTTATATTTCACAACTGGCTTTTGGAAAGAAAATAATGATGTATACCCATTAAGCAGGAAGCAAAAATCAGTCACACATTGTTCTAAAACAGCAGCATCGACGGCAGCCTCTGTCTCTGGCATTCATCAGACGTTCATGGATCACTGCTCTTTACTAAAGTGTCTTTGATCAGGCGCATGAGAGGCAGATTTTTTGAGCATTCTTTAGCAAGGAGAGTCATGCATAACGAAACATCTGTGCTCCAACTGCATGTGGAGATAGTAGCTCTTCAGCTGGTGTTTGGACAGGTTCTTAAAGTAATGGATGTTTAAGATCCATTTTCAAAGGACTTGCTGAGAGATGATGTGCACATCTAGAATTACTTTTACATTGCGGATCTGGGAGGAAAAGATTACATGCGCACTGGTCTTTTATTCCATATGCATACTGTAAGGATTCACTGCAATCACAATGAAATTAAGATGATCATTTTGCTAGTCTATTAAATATAGGAAACTCTGTAGGAAATATCCAACAGGGAAAATATTTACTAATTTCTGAAAAAATATATATTTAGCAGTAACTTTTGAGATGAGAACAATGCTTTCTTCTTTCTCCAAGAGGGTTTATTGACTAATGTGGCATAGAAATTAGCTGTCAATCATCAAACTGACTTTAGCCTTTAGCTATGAAAACTACTTTAAATCAGTCTCCAATCTGCTTTGATTCACGTTAAAATGCATTCTTCCCAAACAAAGGTCCGTTTGTGGTATTTTAAGGCTTTATTTTCTCATGTTTTTAAAAGTCAAGAGTGAGATCAACAACTCTTTGCTTACTCTAAACAAAAACTCCTTCAGATCTTCCGAATCACCCTCCTAAAATCCATGCACGTGGACGTGATTAATGTCATCTGATGTGATCGGAAGACAACTTCAAATAAACAAAACTGCATCATTGCTGCATCTACTGTTTCATGTGACTCCAGTGAATAATATCTGAGTATGACATCTGGTTGATGTTTATTAGCTGAATTCCTTTTTGTAGTTCCAAAATGTGCCTTGGAGCAAGTCACTTCAAGAATTGACCATGAATATCTATGTGTATTAAATATATCGAGAATATTTTGTACAATATATAAAATATGCTGATTGTTCTCTTATTATTATGAACTATTTTTAAGCTGAAACATGTAAGAAAACACAAAAAAAAAACATTCAATATTTCCGGTCCATGAACACGTTTGGTCATAATGCCCCATTACATATCATCATTAACTTAAAATTAAAAACTGATTATGGATGTGTGTGTTTTCTCAGGAATGGGTCCGGTCCACATGAATGAGGTGGAGTGCTCTGGATTTGAGAAATCTCTCACTGACTGTTACTTCAATAATGATGCTCTGGGCTGCAGTCATGAGGAGGACGCTGCCGTACGCTGTAATATACCTGCCATGGGTTTCCAGAAGAGGGTCAGGACCCTTAAACTCTCCTTACATATTCTATTATTGTTCTAACACTAGAACTTTCACAAACTGGTACTTTTGACTATAACAGATACGTCTAAGCGGAGGAAGGAACCCATATGAGGGACGTGTGGAGGTTCTGACTGAGAAGAACGGTTCTCTGGTTTGGGGAACCGTTTGTAGTGAAAACTGGGGGATGATCGAGGCCATGGTGGTCTGCAGACAGCTGGGATTAGGCTTCGCCAGCAATGCGTTTCAGGTAAATCTACCCACTAAAGTGCTCTCTAATCTTTTCTGGCTGCAAAATTTCCAGAAATTCACCAGAAGAGGTCCATTGTCTGTTGTCAGCAGTGTAGAGATTTCAAGCCAAGCAGATTTCATCTAATGAAGGGCCACTTTCAATAGTGCTGAACTAACCACAATGCATTGTTTCATGAATGAGTCATCATAGTGTTCGAATCACTCATGCGTATGAGACTATTTTGGGGTATCTGGTGTAGATGAAGGACTTTAATGAAGGCACATACACTATGGCAGTGGTTCCCAATCCTGGTCCTGGAGAACCCCCAACACTCCACGTTTTTGGTGTCTCTCTTATCTGACACTCACATTTGAGGTCTTGGAGTCTTCACTAATGAGCTGATGAGTTGAATCAGGTGTGTTTAAATATGGAGACATCTAAAATGTGCAGTGTTGGGGGTTCTCCAGGACCAGGATTGGGAACCACTGCGCTATGCAACCAGTGTGGCGTCCCCATTTCATCCATGCAAGTTTGCTGGATGCCGTAACCCTATTAAATCCCATTCATTTCAATAATTAATATTTGAATGTGTGTGTAAGATCACACAGACTGTCTAGATCTGGACTAGAGATGGGTATTTAACAGCCCAGTGACAAACTCATGGTGATACAGGCCTGGAAACTATGAATGCATTAGAAAGGGTATGGAGGGAATAGCTTGATGGGCGGTTTCATGAGTGGAAATTGGAAAACCCTTAAGTGCTTCTGCAGGCTAATGCCATGACTAAGTGGTATTATGATGATTGACTGAAATTTGCCACTAGCTGAGGCATATGGCCGCATGTCAAGACATTATGGCTGTACTTGCTTCAACTTTGGACACATTGCAGTTAGATCTCCTGTCATGGTCATTATAAGTCCCTCCTGAAAAGGTTAGCGTAATGATTCATACAGGCTTATGCTAGTGTGGTGTTGGTTTAACTTGTGCCCTGCTTATAGAAACCGGCCTAAACTGATTTGTTGGTCTTATTTGGTCTCCCAGCCTGGTCAGGCTGATCTTTTTGCTGGTTTTTGAGTTTATCTTAAACTAGCTAAGACCAACTTAAACCAGAAAACCAGCCTAGGCAGGTTTAATCTGTTTTTCAGCAGGGTAGACAAGCACAATGTAGCAAGTAAAGCTGTACAGCTATGATGTTCTTCCTGGTAAAGTGGTTGACCAAGCTTGACCAACTAGTCAATCTGAAGACCAGTGGGGCCTTAATTTCTCAAATTAAATTTAGTTTTTTTTTTAATATAAAATAAAATGCTTGCTGTTCCACATATACTAGTGTTCAAAAGTTTGGGTTCACTGAGAATGATTGATTGATTTGTTTGTTTTAAAGACATTCATATTTTTCTTCATCAAGAACACTTGTGAAAGAAATGTATACTTACAAAATATTTCTATTTCAAATAAAAACTATCCTTTAGAACTTTTTATTCATCAAAGAATCTTGTTTCCACAAAAAGTATTAATCTCCACAACTGTTTTCAACATTGATAAGGATTAGAAATGTTTCTTGAGCAGCAAATCAGCATATTAGAGTGATTTCTGAATGATCGTGTGACAATGAAGACTGGAGTAATGATGCTGAAAATCAGCTTTGCATCACAGGAATAAATTACATTTTAAAATATATTCAAATAGAAAACAGCTATTTTGAATTATAATAATATTTCACAATATTACTGTTTTTTCTGTATTTTTGATCAAATAAATGCAGCCTAGAAGATACTTAAAAGCGATTTAAACGATGCATTAATAGGGAAGTTTGTTCAGCGACGTGCTGTTGGTCACGTTTTCGGTTACCAAGCTCGAAAAGTGCAAGATACAACTTCCAGATGTCAGACTGGCCATTAAACATTTGTTCGACAGTCTGGACCGGTGGGTCTTTCCAGACAGCATGTGTGGAGGGTTTTACAATGGGGAGAGTTGAAGAAAGCACATGGAAAGTCTGACAGAATGTGCCCACATCCCCCTGCCCACGGCGGGAGTCCAGCAGGCTTATCTGTCAAAGGAGGCTGTGACTCAGCGCTGTGCAGTCTAAGACAAAACACATGGAAAACACACCATAATGCTTGATGATTACTCATCATGAACATATGTTTGTGCAGTCAAGAACACTGACAGAGACTTTCCCCATCTTGTGGGGTACAGCATGTCTTATGTTTCAGACCTCTAAACTTATGCAACAGCTGTAATCCTGAGAGCAGATGCTCAAATCACGTTCAGGAACATTCAGTTGATCTGGAAAACGTGATTAAACAGCCCTCGTTTGGTGAGAAGGTGTAATGACACCCAGATATCTGTCTTCTAGGTTTGCATCAGGGTTATTATAAAACCATTATTTATATATATACAGTATATATATATCATTTTAATTTCAGCTAGTTCCCAAGAAAACATTTCTCATTTTCATGTAGTTTAACTTTGTTCTAAAATAACTAAAACTAAATCTGGAAAAAAAACAAAACTAATAAAAATGACCAAAAAAAAATAAACCTCCACAAAAATTTAAATAAAAACAAAAAATATAAAAATAAATTCTAATTCAAACTATTAATAAAAACTATAATAATATATCATTGATACTAAATTCTGAGTCAAGTCCTTTTCGATGTGGTTGAAGAAACAAAATGAGCAAACAAGCACATTAAAGGTTTTCCAAATGTGTTATATTCCATACAATAGTTTTGTGATTTGAACAGTGATTTGAAGTCTACAATCTAACTGAATCAGTGAACAAATCATTATTTTGAGCCGGCTCTTTTCAGTAAACCAATTGATTTGGTTCAGAAACCAGACATATTCTTTTACAAATTGCATTGCATCAATGAGGTGCAAGAAGAAAAAACCCCCACAAGATAGACCATATATTATAAAAATGTGATTTAAATGAGAATGTGAATATATTGTGTGACTCTTAAATGACAGCAGTAATTTCTCTGAGAATCTTAGCAGCTCATGTGTAACGTGTGTTTGTATAGGAGACGTGGTACTGGGCTGGAGATGCAAGTGCAGACAATGTTGTGATGAGCGGAGTCAGATGCTCAGGAACTGAGATGAGTCTTCCTCAGTGTCTTCATCACGGCAAACACATCAACTGCCCCAGAGGAGGAGGACGCTTCGCTGCTGGGGTCACCTGCTCTGATAGTGAGACAATATCCTCTTACTGATTATCATGCTCTTAAGAATAGTGATTTCATTCCTTGTTTTTTTTTTATCACTAATGTAAGTAGACTAAAAAGCAGGTCCAAAAGTATTGTAGTATCTCACAATGTAATGCACTTCACTTAACCTTTAATTTCCACTGTGATGTAATATTTGTTCAGTAATATTTCATTTAATATTTCATTTTTTTCTTAAAATCTAACTTTAAAAATATTTATTTAATATAATATTCTTTAGCATTTTATATACATCTATGTACACAAAATTGTTTAAAAATGAAAAAAAAAAATCTATAATGCATACTGTTCCACACATACTTCTATTTAAAAGTTTAAAACACTTGTATTCATTAAAATAATCAAAGTGGCATTTATAATGTTGCAAACGATATCTGTGTTCTTTTGAAATTTCTATTCATCAAATAATCTTGAAAATCACAATTTCAAAAAACAAAATCAGCATATTAGAATGCTTTCTGAAGGATTGTGTGACTGAAGACTGGAGTAATGATGCTGAAAATCCAGCTTTGCATCACAAGATTTTTTTTTGTTTTTATAATACATTTAAAACAGAAAACAGTTGTTTTAAAATTGTAATAATATTTTTTAGTGATTGTTTTTATGATTTGATTTTGTTGGGTATTTTGAAACTAAATTTAAGATGGGTCATCAGCCCCATGTTTTCTAACCTGACCTGGTTGTCTAGACTGACACGCATGGAGGAATTTGCTCTGTCTGACCTCTGACCTCTGATCTCAGCGGCTCCTGACCTGGTGCTGAACGCTCAGCTGGTGGAGCAGACAACCTATCTGGAGGACCGGCCCATGTACGCTCTACAGTGTGCCCTCGAGGAGAACTGCCTGTCCAGCACTGCCAAAAAGAACGACCATAGCTCCTACCGCCGCCTGCTCCGCTTCTCCTCCCAGATCCACAATGTTGGCCAATCTGATTTCAGACCCAAAATGGGTCACCACGCCTGGACCTGGCACGAGTGTCACAGGCAAGACCTTAGACCCTGCAGTAAACACCATAAAAACAAACACATACAGTGGTGTGAAAAAGATATATATATATATATATATATATATATATATATATAAGTACACACACACACATGTATATATAATCTATATCTATCACTGAGCTTCACATCATATTGGCCAGAGAAATATATTTTTGCCATATCCGCCTTATTTTTCCAGTAAGAGCAGGTGTGGCCATTTGTAAATGTTATGGGTCTGGCTTCCGGTCTCATCCGTGTCCTGCAAATTGGTGTCTTACCATATTATTTTAATATATTATCTTAATTATGAACACACTGTTTTGTATTGCGAACAGTTTTATCGTTTATTGCATGTTGTTATTCTTCACGTTATTTCCATATAGCGGCTAATGAACCGGAAGTCTCACACACCAGCTTACTTTCTCATTGAAGAATAAGGTGGATAGGAGATGACAAATAAGACAAATCCATCCGTTTTAATGAAACATCAAAGATCTAATTGGTTGTTTTCTTTGATCCAGGTATTCAGAAACGGTATCTTTGTGCCAACTTTGGTGAACAGGGCATCACCGTTGGCTGCTGGGACACCTACAGACATGACATTGATTGTCAGTGGATCGATATCACAGATGTGAAACCAGGAGACTATATTTTCCAGGTAGCATTTTAACTGAAGTGAAGGAAAAAAGTTCAAGCATAACATAAAACAAAAATCACTGTAGTATGTTTTTACAAGAAAATACGTTTTCAGTCTTTCTACTTTAAAGTTTCATTCACTGCTTTATTTACTAACAATTTCTGAGTGAAAATAGTTTCTACACCATTTTTTCAGTATAGATATCAGGAAATCTAATTTTACTGACATGATTCTGTCACACAGGTCGTAATTAATCCTAACTATGACGTAGCCGAATCAGATTATACCAACAATTTCATGAAGTGCAAGTGTCGCTATGATGGATACAGGATATGGACGTACCACTGTCATACAGGTGAGCTGAGAATAATTGAAGGTATGCCGGCCGGGACATTTTAAAAGCTGTTAGAAGTAAATAACACAACCTCTACCCCTTTGCAGGTGGCTCGCAGAGTTCAGACATGGACGAATACCCTGGAATGAGCAATCAGTTGCACTTCAGATAGGAGCGGATGAGGACAAAGGCTCTCAGTGGAGGACGCTGCGGGCTGTCACTCAAGACTATTCAAATATGATTGACCACTACAGAGACTCCAGCACTTCGAAGGCAGAGACCGCTGCTCTTTTAGGTTTGAAGTACAGCATGTTCTTTCACGGTCCCCCGCTATATCAAGCTTGCTTTGAATAGAAACTATTTAAATTTCTGAAATGTACTGTACTTGCTGCATTTTTGGTGCTTGAAATGCTCGTTTGTTGGTTGTAGTGGTTACAAACCCATGCTGTAACGTTCATACTGGGATCTTCGATTCTTCCTGCATTATAACTTAAATCACAAAGCCTGCCGTTTCATGAACTCAACCCTATTTCTGGCTGTTTAGACTCTTTTGTGGTTAATTCATCAAGCATGTCAAGTAATTTATGTTCCGTCAGGGATTATGTTTTGTCAACTTTTGTGTATGCAATGTGAATCTGTAACCATTTGTTTTTTTGGCCAATTTGTGAAGCATCTACCCTCCGTTTTATGAGGGTACTTATGACCAGTTCAATGGTTTTCAGATATGCAATGTGTTTATGACTGAACAACACGTTTGGTCAAACCATTGCATTGTTTTCTATAATAAAAGCAATTCATGTGTGTTATTTGGAGGATGGTGTTTATGTTAACCAGACAACTAATGTTGTTCAATGGATAAAATGTGTGGAAACAAAGACGTGACACCAGTCAAAACAACAACAAACTAAACATTTAATCAAAGCATAATAAAAAACAGGTTAAGGTATCAAACTATTTTAAAACATCAGAGCAGAAATAAGTGAGTTTTTTTTTAAACAAATCAACAAAGTCAAATATAATAACTAGAAAACAAATCATGTAAAAACTGAATTATTTATATTTAGCATGCCAATAATACTACTGTATTTTAAACAATACAAATATATAGTATGCCAAAAATGTCATTTAGGCTCCATTCCCATCTCAAATGAAACAAGCTGAACATGAAGACATGAATATTCATGTGTGTTATTTGGAGGATGGTGTTTATGTTAACCAGACAACTAATGTTGTTCAATGGATAAAATGTGTGGAAACAAAGACGTGACACCAGTCAAAACAACAACAAACTAAACATTTAATCAAAGCATAATAAAAAACAGGTTAAGGTATCAAACTATTTTAAAAACATCAGAGCAGAAATAAGTGAGTTTTTTTTTAAACAAATCAAAGTCAAATATAATAACTAGAAAACAAATCATGTAAAAACTGAATTATTTATATTTAGCATGCCAATAATACTACTGTATTTTAAACAATACAAATATATAGTATGCCAAAAATGTCATTTAGGCTCCATTCCCATCTCAAATGAAACAAGCTGAACATGAAGACATGAACGCAACTGAGAAACAACAAGAACTTCCTATGACACACAGTCTAGTTCGTTTAATCATTAGATTCAATATTATGGTCCTGGACGACCCATTTTCAGGAAATCCAATGAGCAAAAGAGCTTATCTGTATTAAAAAAAAAGATTTAAGTTGATAAAAAGGATCTCTTTTATCATGGCTGGACCAGATGCTGGGCTTGTTAGTATGGAGAAACAGAGCAGGAGAAAAGCAGCAAGGCTGTTTCCTGCTAAAGACGAAAGAACAAAAGTCCTCTGAATGCTTACCAAAACTCACCCAGGAAATAATCACACGCTCACTTAACATACTATTAGCTTGTTTCCTAAAACAGTACAGAACTCAACCAATTAAAACTGGAAACTTGGGAGACCACATATATTTCATGTGCTGGAGAATTTCCACTTCCTCTGCAGCTAAAATAAAGCTTTATAGCATCTTCATACTAAGTCTGGGTGGTGTAGTAATTAATGTCATTTTCCCGGTGTAGTATTAACTGAAGTGAAAGACTGTCTGACTGTGATGAGGAACTTTATTTATTCAGTTGAAGTTGTTTCTCATTTCAAAGCGTCTCCCCCTCAAGCCCAGCGCTCTGGTCACCATCCTGCGAGCCACCACTGTGTCCGTACGTGGCCTTTCCTTCACCGGCTGAATGAACTCTGTGTGGATGACATATCATCATACTTGTTTAAAATCAGTAAAAAAATCAGTAAAATCAGTTCCTGAAATTCAGCTTCATCACAGGAACAAATTACACTTAAAAAAAATATTCAAATAGAATAAATTGTTTTAATATTCAAATAGAATTAATTATTTTAATATTATAATTATTTTAATAAATTGTTTTAATATTCAAATAGAATTATTTTAAATTGTAATGTTTTTTTTGTACAATATTACTGTTTTTGTTGTTTTTTTAAATAAATGCAGCCTTTAAACCATATGCAACCAACATTTACAAAAAGAGTACAAGACCTTCTCAAGTGTTTAAACCATTTTTTTTTTATTGTGGACACTAATGCCTTCTAATGTGACTCCATCTTTCTGAAAAGAGTTTTTTTCTGTGGCTTTCATACCTGCACGTCTGGCCGCTTTCCACTTTGCTTTCTGGCTCCCCTCCAGCAGCGGGCGGGTCTTCAGTATGGGATGTTTAATGGAGAGTGCCTGTGTAGCTGAACAGAGCCAAAAATGAGTTTGTCAAACATAAGAAAATAAATCATGATAATTCTTGATTCAAGAATGGAAAAAAATACTACCTTATGAAAAGTTACCTGCTAACTGACTTGAAAATACACCGAGAGCATGAGTGTTATCCACCCACTTGATCTTCATCCCCCCTTCACTGGAAACAGAAGCAGACAACTGTCACTTTGTAGATCTGTATCACTACTTTTTCTGTCACAATATAGAGGTGACTTATCACCTATAATCAGCAAAGGCATCAAGGAGATCATCTGTTTTAAACATGGCAGGAAAGCTGTAGATCTCAATGATGTGGCTGAACTCCTGCGGGTCAAGCCAGATGTTTGCATAGGCGGGGAAATCACTGCAGGTGTTGAGTATGGTGATGTCCCCATGTTTGAGTTTGGCTTTGATCTAACGACCAAGAAGAATGAATGACAACGTGTGAGAACAGACAGAATAAAGTTGGAAAGAGATGCATTGGGTCTCATTCACTAACCGTGCGTACTTTTCATAATCAAGTCAGGATTCATCAATAGGTTTTGTACTAATATTTATTCTAAATTTACAAAAAGGTTTAGGAAAAACTGAAACCACGCATACACAAAATCACATACTCTGGGTAGCCTTATAAATTTTACACATAGATATTTAATCTCTATACTACCATATTTTCCAGAATATAAATATAAGTCCTGTTAAATGATCATCTGAATGCGCTGCAACTTCTATAATACAACATCAAGCAAGCAAAACATGACTTTTGGATTTGTGCTGAATAAGAGAGGTAGCCAAGTGAGCCAAAGTTTTGTTTTTGCTTTAAATAAATGTGTTTAGGTTTGGCATTTATAGTAAATTTTGTTTAGAATTAATGCCACTATGATACGTGTTTGTTTTATACTTCTACATTTTATTTCTGTTCTGAATATCATTAAATTTAAAGGATTTATTGTGGAGTGAAAGAACCTAAATGACATGTTTATAGTGTTTATGTTTTTGTCAATGTTTCGTATATTTACTGTTATTTTACATTATTTCTGAATTTAATAATCAAATGTGACTTACACACTGATGCAACTTATGTTTTTTTTTTTTATGATTTTGACCAGTGTTATTTTAGTATTGCGATACTATTATAGTTTATTATATTTAGAATTTGTTTTTAATTTTATATAATTAACTCCTTTTAACTTTAAAGTTGTATTAATTTTGTTGTTTGGTTAATTTTTTTTTATAAGTCTGCTTAGTATTTATTCATTTTTATTTAGAATTAGTACATAGTTAATTGTAATTTTTGTAATATTTCATATTTCAGTTCGCGATTATATTATTTTTTTTAAGAGTCAATTTTTAGTTTTAGTTAACTATAGTAGCTACAGACAGATTCAACTTATTTTCCACACCTGGCATTACTTGAGAAGTGCTTTAGACAGCGTCACGTTTGCCGAGAGTGATGTAAGGCTGTAGAGGAGAGCTGTACGGAAAGCTCTTACATGGAGATGGTTTGGGCGTTTTATTCAAATAACTAACCTTGGGCCCACGTTCACTCATTTAGAATACTCAAGATTCAATAACATTAGATCAAGGTCAAGAATAAATTCATGTGTTGTGAATCAGGTGGACACTCTCCTGTGCGTATAAATTCCAATAATCCATGCAATTATTAGTGAATGAGACCCATTAAATTAGGATACCTCAGAGAGCAAACTTTCATCAACGTCCTGCTGCTGTAGTAGTGTGGCATCAGTGGGAAGGAACGTGTTGTTGGCACATTTTTCATCTGTTTCGTCATCTAACGTCAAAGAGGTGAAAAAAGACACAGTCTGCTCCCAGGCTGGAGGCCACGGTGACGGACCAGACCTTGAAAGCTGCACAAACTCCTCATCGCCCAGTGCCTGGCCAGTGCTGTCCACCTCTGGCTTCTGACTGGCTACAAGAGGTTCCTTAGTAACATCAGAGCAGGATTCCACAGATGATTCCTTAAGATTTGGATGTTCCAGAACTATCTTATGTCTCATAGCACGCGGAACGTAAATAGCCTTTTCTGGCCGTCTGGCTCTCTGCCTGCTGTTGAAGCTGGGCTCCAGTGAGCGTGTGTTGCTGTTGTTCTCCATGACTCTGTCCCGACTGCGTGCTCGCCCATGGGAACTGCCCTCCACATCTCTCTGGTCTTCTTCTGGCAACCTGTCAGATGCACCACACACTGCTGGGTTACTTGCAAATTGTAGTTTGTTACTGATTCCAAATTACATGACAAAAATTGGAGTTAGTAAAGCAATCCTTTACAATACACATTTTAGGTAATATAATCGGACTACTTTTTGATTATGTTTAGATTACATTTAATTATAAATAATTTTAAAATAACAACAATCAAATAAAACACTTACTAAAAAAAAAAATTAAATATTTTATTAGTTTGCTTGTCGTGTCAATTAACCAACGAATGTGCAAATGTGTTCATTAACTTAATGTGTTAAATAACTTAATACCTTAAAATCTCAGGTGGTACTTCAAGTAAATATATTTTTGGCTCACAAAAGAAGAAATAACCAGATTATTTTTTCTTTCAATTTTTACTGTGTTTGAAAGCCTTCCAAAGACATAGTAATACATGGTTAAATAACCCACTGAGTGATTATTCAAATAAAAATTAAGGTGTTCATTAGTAGTTGATGTAATGTTGAAACGCTGAAAAAAATTGAAATGGTCGGATGCTGTGTGCCCTCTCAATTCTCTGTGTAACAATAGCCACCTGACTAGTCTTCCGTGTGAATGTTTGCAAAACTGGAAGACTTTCTTAACGTATATAAGCGGTAGACTATTTAAGAAAATAACTCTTAAAAGATAAAAAAGAAGAATTAAGGAGATTCAATAAATTAGGAATAATTTATTGCTATTGTGTGAATAATATGTAATCAATAAAAAAAGTAACTGTAGTCTGATTACGAGATTATGATTTTAAAATCTAATTACAATTTCTTTATTTTTGGAACCACAATGATGAGACACTAAAACTCTGGCAGCTTTACCTGAGGTCTGAACAGCACACTACAACTCTGCGTGCGCAGCCCTCGCCCACGGAGAAGGTGCTGAGGTTGGGATGATTCGTGCAGGTTTGGTGAATCAGGAAGCGAAGTCGGCTCGGGACAGGTGGGAAGAGTAGAATGCTACAGATCAGAACATTTCAATTCGACAATATGGCAGGAAGCCCAAAGTACACATGCATAAGAGCCTGATATACATACACACACACACACTGTATATGCTATATGCAAAATTCATTGACACTATGTTAGGGTTGTTGTCAAGGCATTGCAGTTTCTAGGGTGTTCTGAGTGTTTCTAGCATGCTGCTATGCAATTGCTATGGGGGTTTGAGTGTTTTTAATCTGTTGCTAAGTGGTTTTGAATGTTCTTAAGTGTTGTTTTGTCATGCTGCTATGCAGTTTAAGGGTTCCAATTGTTTTTAGTGTGCTAATTTGAAGTTCCTAAGAGGTTTTTCAATGATTTTAGCACGATGCTATGCAGTTGCTAGGGTGTTCCGAGTGTTGCCATGCAGTTTCTAGGTTATTTGAGCGTTGCTATTCTGTTTTTAACATTCAGGCTGCTTTAAGCATGTGGCTATGCTGTTGCATAGGGAGTTTAGTGTATTTTTAGCATGCTGCTATGTAATTGCCAAGGGGTTTTGAGTGTTTTAACATGTTGCTGTGCAGTTGCTAGGGTGTTCTGGGTGGCTTTTTATCAGCCCAAGTGGTCCTCATGTCCCTGTATGACCATGAACTACTTGTTCAAGTATCTATCATGAGCAACAGTATTGTCAAACATTTCTAATAACGTTGGTGAATATTATTAAGGAAGGCTGCCAGTGTCCCTTCTTCAGATATGTGATGAAATGACCTTTTTTGCTCATTTCTCTGTTGAAACTCATCCAGCTCCTCGAGGACTGTATGGATGAATTCAGTCTCTTGTTTGGGGAGGTAACAGCCATTGACACAAGGAAGAGCCAGGGTGTTAGAGGACGACGACCTTTATCCACGGAGACTTAGAGGAGATACTTCAGTCTCTACACAGAAAAAAACACATTACAGGGCGGATCAGAAACTTACAGGCCAAACCTCACATAACAGCAATATAAAGCTCTGCGCTTGTGTTCACTCCGGCAAACTAAAGGCAGACATTTTATCATTCATTCACATACAGCTTCCCAAAATAAAACCTAAAATGAAGGCACTTGTTTTATTGTAGCCTGCTCAAGTATGAGTCAAATACAAACAACTAACTTAACGGTATAACAGGGGACCTGAATGACATTAAACATCTGCGCGTGAATCTAACCCATAACCGCTTGAACATGAGCAACTAGCTTAGCTTAGCACACCACTCTCACTCAATAACATTAAACGCGTTTCAGGACGCGACTGGACAAATGAACTCATACCACTCTAAAGAGACATTTAAACACGAGTAAACCCCAGTTTAAACGACAACTCAAACAGCCGCAAACACCGTAACAACTACATTTAACTAGCACCTCTGACGTCATGACGATTTCCGGTGTGAAGGTTTAAGTCGCCTGCCTCTAGCGGCCAGGGGTGCAATTACAGTACAGTCGCCATGTTAACTCAGAAATTATTCATCATTTATTGATTCTATCTAATTCTTCTTTTCCCCCTTTTAGATTGTCCGTTTTCATTTCTACTGTGCGTCATTTAGCGATCCATGCTTGTGAGGACAAATACCTTTCAGTCAGTTATTCCATATATGAGACACATAATTACACAAGTTACTAAACACTGTCAATGTATAACTGACTAAAATATTGAAATCCTGAGAGAGTTTGACCATGTCATTGCTGTTTCCGTGTTTATTATTGTTTGTTCCGATGCAGGGACTCCCAAACATTTTGTCAGTCAACCCCATAGACTGTTTGGTCAACCCCTTTGAGTACTGCGTGCTCGCCCATGGGAACTGCCCTCCACATCTCTCTGGTCTTCTTCTGGCAACCTGTCAGATGCACCACACACTGCTGGGTTACTTGCAAATTGTAGTTTGTTACTGATTCCAAATTACATGACAAAAATTGTAGTTAGTAAAGTAATCCTTTACAATACACATTTTAGGTAATATAATCGGACTACTTTTTGATTATGTTTAGATTACATTTAATTATAAATAATTAAAAATTTAAAATTAAAATAATTTTAAAATAACAACAATCAAATAAAACACTTACTAAAAAAAAATGAAATATTTTATTTGTTTGCTTGTCGTGTCAATTAACCAACGAATGTGCAAATGTGTTCATTAACTTAATGTGTTAAATAACTTAATACCTTAAAATCTCAGGTGGTACTTCAAGTAAATATATTTTTGGCTCACAAAAGAAGAAATAACCAGATTATTTTTTCTTTCAATTTTTACTGTGTTTGAAAGCCTTCCAAAGACATAGTAATACATGGTTAAATAACCCACTGAGTGATTATTCAAATAAAAATTAAGGTGTTCATTAGTAGTTGATGTAATGTTGAAACGCTGAAAAAAATTGAAATGGTCGGATGCTGTGTGCCCTCTCAATTCTCTGTGTAACAATAGCCACCTGACTAGTCTTCCGTGTGAATGTTTGCAAAACTGGAAGACTTTCTTAACGTATATAAGCGGTAGACTATTTAAGAAAATAACTCTTAAAAGATAAAAAAGAAGAATTAAGGAGATTCAATAAATTAGGAATAATTTATTGCTATTGTGTGAATAATATGTAATCAATAAAAAAAGTAACTGTAGTCTGATTACGAGATTATGATTTTAAAATCTAATTACAATTTCTTTATTTTTGGAACCACAATGATGAGACACTAAAACTCTGGCAGCTTTACCTGAGGTCTGAACAGCACACTACAACTCTGCGTGCGCAGCCCTCGCCCACGGAGAAGGTGCTGAGGTTGGGATGATTCGTGCAGGTTTGGTGAATCAGGAAGCGAAGTCGGCTCGGGACAGGTGGGAAGAGTAGAATGCTACAGATCAGAACATTTCAATTCGACAATATGGCAGGAAGCCCAAAGTACACATGCATAAGAGCCTGATATACATACACACACACACACACACACTGTATATGCTATATGCAAAATTCATTGACACTATGTTAGGGTTGTTGTCAAGGCATTGCAGTTTCTAGGGTGTTCTGAGTGTTTCTAGCATGCTGCTATGCAATTGCTATGGGGGTTTGAGTGTGGCTCGGGACAGGTGGGAAGAGTAGAATGCTACAGATCAGAACATTTCAATTCGACAATATGGCAGGAAGCCCAAAGTACACATGCATAAGAGCCTGATATACATACACACACACACACTGTATATGCTATATGCAAAATTCATTGACACTATGTTAGGGTTGTTGTCAAGGCATTGCAGTTTCTAGGGTGTTCTGAGTGTTTCTAGCATGCTGCTATGCAATTGCTATGGGGGTTTGAGTGCATTAACTAATGTTTAACTAATGAACCTTATTGTAAAGTGTTACCGTTCAAATATTTGAAGTCCTCTAAGACTTGAAGTTATGGCTCTCTGATGTCAGTTAATGGTCAAGTGCAGGTAAACTAAACAAATAAAACACTTCAAATGTGGGTGTTTTATTTTAAAATGATTTCCTTTCAATTAAAAAATGAATTACTTATTAGCTTTTCATCAACTCATAAACCCCCTGCAGGAAACCACGGAGTAACTTAATCTTTATCACATTTCATAATGTTGATAAAAAAATGAATGGAATATATTTAACTTTTTTTAATAAAAAATCTTTTTATAGCTTATTACCTAACGTTAGTGAAGATTAGTAAATACAGTAACAAATGTATTGCTCATGGTTAGTTCATGTTAGTTTATACATTAACTAATGTTTAACTAATGAACCTTATTGTAAAGTGTTACCGTTCAAATATTTGAAGTCCTCTAAGACTTGAAGTTATGGCTCTCTGATGTCAGTTAATGGTCAAGTGCAGGTAAACTAAACAAATAAAACACTTCAAATGTGGGTGTTTTATTTTAAAATGATTTCCTTTCAATTAAAAAATGAATTACTTATTAGCTTTTCATCAACTCATAAACCCCCTGCAGGAAACCACGGAGTAACTTAATCTTTATCACATTTCATAATGTTGATAAAAAAAATGAATGGAATATATTTAACTTTTTTTAATAAAAAATCTTTTTATAGCAAACAATTGGTGTGTGTGTGTGTGTGTGTATACAGTGGATATATATATATATATTAGTGCTGTCAAATGCATCCAAAATAAATGCTTTTGTTTACATAGTGTGTGTACTGTGTATATTTATTATACATCTATAAATACACAAACATACATGTATGCATTTAAGAAAAATGTTTTGTTTATATACATTACATTATATAATACTAATGATATATGAATATAAATATAATATATATATATATATACACATGTAAATATTTTTACAATATATACATGTATGTTTGTGTATTTATATATACATAATAAATATACACAGTACACATTATGTAAACAAAAACATTTATTTTGGATGTGATTAATCGCAATTAATCATTTGACATCACTAATATATATATATAAAATGAAAACATTGCAGACAATGTAATTAATTTGCTCAAGAAAACACTTTATTGTACGATACAGTTTAAATAAGTGTCAAAAGATTTTCAAAAAAGACATTGATACAACACTGATAAAAAGATTTACGCAAAAGACAAGTCAAACTGACAGCAGTCTGAAATATAAGCTGGAGATGCAATATTAAATGCAAGCCATGCCTTTTAAGGATTTATGGCATTTGTGTGTAATAAGGATTATATTGCAGACCCCAATAAAAGTACAGTAGTTGATTGGTAAATATAGTAAAATGTAGTGTTAAAACAGCATGGAAGAAAACACAAACTGTTTTTGTAGAGGGGAGTGGAATAGAACAGTGACTTAAAGTAACTAAACTGATTATTACATAAAATCATTAAATATAACAAACTGTAATTCTCAGTCTCAAATTTCCACATACAGAAAACTGAAGCTTCTTCATGAATGTTATGACCGTTTTAACAAGCACCAATTGGAGCAGATTTCTCAAAAACAATTTTTTTACTATAAGAACACAGTCACAAAAGATCTGAATAATCAAGATTCAACTGTATCGTGACTGATCATTGTGCACTTAATCCATACTTCCCATTCAAGACAAGTACATACAGAAAACAAGAGAAGGGAACGCACTGGAGCTGCAATATAAAATTACATGGCACAACATAGATTTAAAACAACTCGGATTAAGTAAGACATTGGAAAGCTGTTAACTGAGGGAAAGCTGGTTTGGAGAGTTTCACTAAGATACATAATATAACCACTCTCTCCCTCTGTAAAAAAAAAACAAATGAATGGATCGGTGGTCTGGAAATAAAGGTATACTATCTTCATTTAAAGCAATAGGGCTGTGATATCATGAGATGGAGAAGCAGGTTCTGAATCCAGCAGGCCAATAATCACGATCCAAACATGATCCTGCAGGAAAAAATAAAACATTGCACTTCATTATTTCAAGATGATTATCCAACGCACTAAATACATTGGATATCGTCATATTTAGATCAAAAAGGACTTACCTTTGGTGTGTTTTATCTTGAACCAATACTTCTATCCTCAAAAATAATGATCTCCACCTTTGAAAACTCAAGTTAAGGAAATGAACTGCCGTAAGACTATGAAAGTTTTTTTTTTTTTTTTTACAATTCAAAAGTTTGGGATAAGATTTTTGAACTGTTTTTGAAAAGTCTATAATGCTCACCAAGACTGAATTACTTATGTTCAGAAATACAGTAAAAACAGTAATAAAAAAATAATTAAATGTTATTACAATTAAATAAGCATCATTACTTCAGTCTTCAGTGTCACATGATCCATCAGAAATCATTCTCAAGAAACATTTCTTATTATTAACAATTGAGCTGCTTAACATGATATTTCCACATTATATATATATATTTCTCCTCTTTCCTACTACTTGTTTCACTTCCGTTTCAGTTTTTATAACCATTTCTTACTATGTGTACATAAGTTAGTGTTTTTTTAGCATGTGTGTTTGGCAGTGTTATTTTTTAGGATTACTGAAACTACTGTCGTTTGATTTGTATTAGTTATTTATTTTAATTTTAGTTAAATTATGTCTGAATTTATTATGTCTGTACAGGTCTTTTGTTAAGCTTTAGTTTTATTTAATTTGAGTTATTTTAATACTTCAACAAACTAAATGGAAATGAAATAATATATATAT
>NW_015505257.1:170522-202335 GCF_001515645.1 Sinocyclocheilus grahami | reverse complement strand
CCCGTAAGATTTTGAAAGTTTTTTTTTTTTTTTTTACAATTCAAAAGTTTGGGATAAGATTTTTGAACTGTTTTTGAAAAGTCTATAATGCTCACCAAGACTGAATTACTTATGTTCAGAAATACAGTAAAAACAGTAATAAAAAAATAATTAAATGTTATTACAATTAAATAAGCATCATTACTTCAGTCTTCAGTGTCACAAATCCAGAAACTGATATGCCAATTAGAAGAACCTGAATGAAGCATTAGGTTCTAAAGAACCCTATAGTAATATGTTTGTAAGATAAATAAATGAAAGATCAAATTTAAAAATACACATTACTGTTCAGAAGTTTAGGGTCAGTAAGATTTTTTTATGTTTGAAAGAAGTCTCTTATGCTCACCAAGTCTGCATTTATGTGATCAAAACAGCAAAAACAGTAACATTGTGAAAAATTATTACAGTTTTCTATTTTATTATATTTTAAAAAGTAATTTATTACTGTGATGGCAAGTTTGAATTTTCAGCAGGCATTACTTCAGTCTTCAGTGTCACATGATCCATCAGAAATCATTCTCAAGAAACATTTCTTATTATTAACAATTGAGCTGCTTAACATGATATTTCCACATTATATATATATATTTCTCCTCTTTCCTACTACTTGTTTCACTTCCGTTTCAGTTTTTATAACCATTTCTTACTATGTGTACATAAGTTAGTTCCCACCCCTAAGTCCCATTAGTCAATTAATTTAGATCCACATTGTAAAGTTCCAGGCAAGAAAAATTAAGTTTTTTTTTTTTTTTTTTTTTTTTACAATTCAAAAGTTTGGGATAAGATTTTTGAACTGTTTTTGAAAAGTCTCTAATGCTCACCAAGACTGAATCACTTATGTTCAGAAATACAGTAAAAACAGTAATAAAAAAAATAATTAAATGTTATTACAATTAAATAAGCATCATTACGTCAGTCTTCAGTGTCACATGATCCATCAGAAATCATTCTCAAGAAACATTTCTTATTAACAATTGAGCTGCTTAACATGATGTTTCCACATTTTATATATATATATATTTCTCCTCTTTCCTACTACTTGTTTCACTTCCGTTTCAGTTTTTATAACCATTTCTTACTATGTGTACATAAGTTAGTGTTTTTTTAGCATGTGTGTTTGGCAGTGTTATTTTTTAGGATTACTGTAACTACTGTCGTTTGATTTGTATTAGTTATTTATTTTAATTTTAGTTAAATTATGTCTGAATTTATTATGTCTGTACAGGTCTTTTGTTAAGCTTTAGTTTTATTTAATTTGAGTTATTTTAATACTTCAACAAACTAAATGGAAATGAAATAATATATATATATTGAATTTATAAATGTGTGTATATATATATATGTGTGTGTGTGTGTGTACGAACAACATGTACGTTGTTTTTTGGTATTTGGCTTAGTGTTATGTTCAATTATTATTCTTCTTTTTTTTATTAATTTTATTAATTTAAATTATTTTAATACTTCAACAAACTAAATGGAAATGAAATAATATATATATATTGAATTTATAAATGTGTGTATATATATATATATATGTGTGTGTGTGTGTGTACGAACAACATGTACGTTGTTTTTTGGTATTTGGCTTAGTGTTATGTTCAATTATTATTATTCTTTTTTTTATTAATTTTATTAATTTAAATTTAATGTTAGAATCATTATTATACTCTTATACCTTTTGTTCTTTAATATTTTGAACTGTTTTTAGCTTTATTTTTTGTTTTTCATTTAAATGTTAAGTTTTGAAATTTTGTTGTATGCATTTGTCATTTTTAATTAATTTCTTTATTTTTAAAATGTGTATAAGTAGTATTCATAAAGTTTTAGCTTTTAGTTTTGGATCTGTTTTTAGTTGTTTTAATATTACAATTGATTGCTTCTGTTGTCCTCATTTGTAAGTCGCTTTGGATAAAAGTGTCTGATAAATGACTAAATAAAATAAATACACACACACACACACACATGGAACCAGCACTATATGCATTTTCTTCATGATTCTTTAATAAAAGTCTAAAAGAGCAGCACTTATTTGAAATAGAAGGTAATAATTTCTTTAAAAACATATCTTACTGACCCAACACTTTTGCACGGTAGTGTATGTTTCTAAGAATGTTAAAAGTAGCAAGTCTGACAGGTCAGAAAACTCTTGTTTCACCAGGGGACAGAAAGACTCGCATGATGTAGGAAGGATACAACCCTGAGGCCCCTCTCTATGGGGTCAGTCAGGAGAAGCCCAAGAGGAGCGTAGATCTTCTCATTCTGCTCCTGGATGTACTTGGCGATCTTTTTCAACACCTGAATGAATTCAACACAACAGTGAAATCCACATGGACAATGTGATGTTGATGATATCTAGTGCCTATCACTCTGTCAACTCACTTTCTCATAGTGGGTCTCCATGCAGAGGAAGATTGTGTACGCAGTGAGACAGGCCAGACAGCCCTCCAGATAGGACCTGCCGCCCAACTTTTCCGCCTCTGCATAGAGATTATTCAGGGTCTGTACGGTCTCCTCAAACTGCTGCTTGTCAATCTGTACCAACAAAACAATTATCTGTATTCAGACAGAATCCATTTGCCAAAGCTTTAGATATATTTGACATCTGTAAATACAGATCAGTGGTAAATGGTTGCTTTGTGTTTGCTATGGATCTCCACACACCCTGCTCTCCAGCTCTGCTGGGAACTTGGTCTGGAACTTGCAGATAGTTCCAGAGCTGTAGTCTCTCTGAACGAAAACCTTGGAGGCGACGGCTGCTTGCCGCAGGTCCTGCAAGCTGTGCGTCTGGAGAGAAAACCAGAGTATGGGTTATTAAAAACCAATACTTCTGTCCTCAAAAACAGTGAGCGCCATCTTTAAAAACTCAGGTTAAGGAAATTAAGTGCTTTAAAACACTGAAAGCGTTTTTTCCCCCTGCTATACAGACATCCATGTTGAAGTCACTCACCTACAAGATAATCTATGAAATATTCAATTTTAACACTGATAAGTATGATTTTCCATGTCAAAATAATATGGAAAGTATTATATTTTTTTATATTAAAAAACAGCAAAACATATTTTTCTACAACATACACTACAGTTCAAAAGGTTTTTCAATGCTTTTGAAATAAGTCTCTTATTTTAAAACATTTATCTACACACTACAAATGCATTTGAAAGAAGTCTTTTATGTTCACGAATGATACTAAAAACAATAACATTATTAATACATTATTGTGAAATATTATAACAATTTAAAATAACTTGTTTCTATTTGAAAGCTTTTTAAAATGTAATTTATTCCCGTGATGTCAAAGCTGTATTTTCAGCATCATAACTCCAGTCTTCAGTGTCACATGATCCTTCAGAAATCAGTCTGATCTGCAGCTCAGGACACTTTTTTTTTTTTTAATTATCATCAAAGTTGGCTATTAAAAACACAGGAAATCATACCCATATACACAGAAACTACACTCACTACGCCCTTGTAGCATCATACAACGACTGCAATCTGATGACAACGTGAAGCTCGTTTGAAACATGACAGCTGGCTTCAGATTTATACGAGAATACTGACAGTGAAAGTAAGGATCTCAATGTTAAAGTTAGTCATCGACGCCGATATTTATCTTTGACGACCACTGAAGAAACGCTAACATGTCAAATAGTAACGGTCTTATAAGTACACGTGAGTATTATTCAGATAGCTGGAGAGCGAAACATTGATTATAACGCATAATTTCAGACGCCCACCTTTGTCAGGGAACAAGAAGGAAAGTGTAATTAAATTTTGTTTTCATTCACGTACCTCCGCCATAGTGGCTGCTGCTCCTCTTCCTGTTATTCGGCCTCCTGTCCTCTACAAAACACAGTCCGGTAGGAACCTTTGCCTTTATTCATCAGTTCCGCTGCTACACCAAATCAAATTCTTCTATTCCATTTTTCTTTTTCTTTCATCACCGTACGGGTGAAGTATTGTGAATTAAATTATTTGGTGAAAATCATTTAATTGCCATTGCCAGCTCACTGCTATTTCGTTTTAAGCGGGTCAACATACAGTATAGGAAAGATTTGTAAATAATAATAAAAAATAATAATAATTAATTTGCAGTTTCTAAAGGGATTTAGTTGTTTTGCATGTCATTTGAATGTAAAACAGACATGATCTCACTACATACTTACCATAGTAATGATGCATTTGTTTGCCAGCATTTAGAAAATAGCATCACAACATTTCAGAGAGGAGGACATTGTGTTCTCACGTGAGAAAAGGACACAGCCCAGTCCAGCTTACTAAGTGAACAAGAGCGATGTTTATTCACTTTTATCACAGAAGCATTTGTGATACTGAGCGAAACCTAAAGGAGAAAAGGTTACTGCCTAAAACAGTCCTCTCTCCTTGTCTCCATCTGTGTTTTTGAAATCATACTTTGATGACTGACACAGGGTGACATACAACAGAGAAGTCTTCTTGATTATTTTACAGCAGTGGTTCAGTCAGCCTGATACATCAGTGAGATCATTCATTCCTAAAGTTTTCACCATCACTCAGTTCCTTAGACGGCACTGGATAAACTCAGTATGGACATAAAATAAGCCTGTGGTCCACCTTGACAGGCTGTGAGATCTATAAAACTGTCAGATCAAGAATATTTTGTAAAAATAGCATGTTGTGCAATGATGTTTTCATTTTATAAGTGTATTTCTGAGTCAAGTTTGCTGTAAGTACACTTCATCTGTAGTTTAACAGGCAAGAGCGTTTGTTTAAAAGGTAGTTTGATTCACACATGAGCGTTTTTGATCAGTTTCAAATGAGGAAACTCCAGCACTGTAATTAAGACCAGCATTGAAAAGCATTTGTAAACATTCTTGTCTGTGAAAATGTTTTTTTCATTAATCCATCCCCCTCTAGTGTTGTTGCAGCTTATTTATCAGTTCTTAAATATTCTTTTTTTTTTCATTACATGCATCAATTTAATCTGGACCGGTGTTGTTTTGATATCATTTATATACTGTTAATTTTTGTTAATATATTTTTTGGTTATTTTTTATTTTAGTCTAAGTTTTAGTAAGTTTGTGTTTTTGATATATATATATATATAATTTTTTTAAGTATGTTATTTTAGTAGTTCAGTGAAAATAAGTTTATTAACATTTTATTTCATTTAATGTTCATCAAGTAATGTTTAATGATTATTCAAGTAATGAAAATGTTTTTTTAATGATTTTAGTTTTAGTAGACTGGTTGAAATCGTTTTAGTTAATGTTTGCTTTTTAATGAAAATATTAAGAATTCATTAGGATGCTATTTAAAACATTAATTCAGCAAAATTAAAATAATAGTTATTTTATTTTTTCAGAATTTTTTTCTACAAAAATAATCAACTGTTGTATGGAGCTGTGAAATGATATGGTGTTTGACATGCTTTGCTATATTGGGGAGCTATCCGTTTTATAATTGAATTTATATTCTATGAAGAAAGTGACCAAAACTATAATAAAATACCCCAAAACACAACGCAGTTCTCGGTCATTTCCTACAAAGGATTCTTTATAGTGTTCTGCAACTTTATTTCACCAATGCAATATCAGGGGAACAGAAAATATGTTTAACTAATAGGACTGCTGTATAAAATATCAGGAAAATATCTGATTCCAGCCAAGTCATGAGTGGAGACATTCATAAATCTTTGAATGACCCTCATTTGTCCTCTAAGATTCTTACAACAGGTGGTCTCACTGGAGCGATACTTGGTCTGCTACCACCAAAGATCTTCTCGTGTGGAGAAACGACGGGTAAACACATCATGATGACATATATTTTGGTGTAATTCAAACATCTTAAGTGATGACGAGTTTGGCATCCCATGATAGCATGTCTGTTTTCATTCAACTGTCACTTCATTATGAACATTGTGAAATAATTGTATGCTTATGAAAGCCAGTACACAGCTGCAGTAATGTGAGAGAGGAAATGCCCACATTGGCGTTTAATGGTTGAAGTTAGTATTAGAAGCTGCTTTCAAATCAGTGTGGAAAGCAAACGAGACACAGCGCAGGGCATCTCACAAGCATCTGCATCATCCCAGTCCAAGAAACCCAGCCAAAAGTCGCAGATGTTTAATTCTAAATTCTAAATAACGCGTCTTTGTAGCAGAGGAGCCATCCGGGTTGCATTGACCGACTTGACAAACACTGCTATAAATCAGGCTGTGGAACTTTTATAGAATTAGATCAGGCATTTTACAGATGCACCACTGACATAGTCCATGTACAGCCATTTTCACTTACATTTTATGAGTCTGTTACACAAGAGCTTTTCAACCCGAGGGCAAAGCCTCTTTAACAAATGCAGCTGTTTAGATGCCAGTTTTGCCATTTCTACCAAGATGGTTTCACCCAAAATGTTCCCCCCAAAACAAAAGTTCTCTCACCGTCAGGCCATTCAAGATGGGTTTGCTTCTTCATCAGAACATATTTGGAGAAATTTACCATGACATCACTTGCTCACCAATGGATCATCTGCAGTGAATGGGTGCCGTCAGATTGAGAGTCCATACAGCCTATAAAAACATCACAATGTTGTTTAAGTAATCCAAAGTAATCCACACACACACACACACACACACAGGTTTGTTTTTGTGAAAAGTGGGGACATCCCATAGGTGTAATGGTTTTTATACTGTACAGACCGTATATTCTATTGCCCTTTACCAACCCTACCCCTAAACCTACCCCTCACAGGAAACTTTGTGCTATTTCAGATTTTCAATACACTCCATTCTGTGTGATTTATAAGCGTTTTGAAAAGTGTGGACATGGGGTAATGTCCTGAAAAGTCACCTTCTCCTTGTAATACCTATGTTATACCTTTGTCATTATACAAATTTATGTCCTCATTTGTCACAAAAACGCGCACACACACAGAAATTTTGATTGTGACAGACCGACCCTATATTTATTTATTTGAAAAACTGGTCAGGTCACTCGTGAACTAGTTTAACTTGTAAAAAAATTAAACAGAATTTTACAACAATTACATTTTATTGCAACATATTATTGGTAATACATTATAATTGTGGATGCATAGATCACCCTCTTAACATCAGTATTAGATATAAAGAACATAATATCTTTATAATGATGCCCAATTCGCGAATGAATCGTTCTTTTGAATCGGATCGTTTTAATTTACAACGTGGCCACACATATTTAGGCTATATTATCTAAAAAATTCGGTCAATTAGTAGACACAAGGAGTTCATGAATTATTTTAGTCCCCTTGCATGAAGAAAAAAATTGTCAAGCACATTGAGCAATCTTCGCGTTATGCCAAGCCGGTTGAATTACTATTGGTTGTTTCACCTTTCAAGCGTGTTCATTTACTCTAGCGCTGCGCAAGCGAACTGCAGCGCGCGACACTCTCTCATATCAGGACTGTGGAGAACGAGGACGCCAAAAAAACCGTTAGTGCAGTACTAATGCAAAGACGTACTTCTGAAGTCTCAACAGTGCAACGCAGGTGGATATAACTGTTATCGATACAATATTTTTCTCCTCGTGCCATGAAGAATCTTCTCCCCAAGCTGTGGATGTTCATCGCTCCAGTTGTCCTCCTCCCTTCGCTCAACGCTACCGAGTATGAGTACTACACTTGGAAACCGGAGACGTGGGTAAACAGTTACGGCAAAAGCCCACAGTGCATGGAAATTCCCGAGGACCTGAGGCTGTGTTTCAATGTGGGCTACCACCAGATGCTGCTTCCCAATTTGCTAGAGCATGAAACCATAGCTGAGGTGAAGCAGCAAGCGGGCAGCTGGGTTCCTCTGGTGCACAAAGCCTGTCACCCCGGCACGCAAGTGTTCCTCTGCTCGCTCTTCGCCCCCGTGTGCCTCGAAAGACCCATATATCCGTGCCGCTGGCTGTGCGAGGCTGTCCGGGATAGTTGTACCCCTATAATGCAGGCGTTTGGGTTCCCTTGGCCTGAAATGCTCAACTGTGACAAGTTTCCCCTGGGCGACGTGTGCATTTCTATGAACACCACCAGTAGCGACGATACGGATAAATCCCCAGGTGTGTATTATTAGCTTATTTTTTTTATCTTCATTTTTGTTTCTTAAAAAAAAAATATTTTGCCGACAAATATAAATTGTGTTGACTGAATTTCTAGCTTATCTAAAATATAATATAGTTTTTATGTGGTGTCTTCACAGTTCTCATATACGTTTCGGTTTGCTATTTTACTGATTTGGTAACATTTTGTTACTGCTATTTAAAAATGTGAAAAATAAAAGTAAGAATCAGTATGTGTGTTTCAAGTTTGGACTAGATAAGTGTAGTGTATTATGGTTGGATAAGGCTGATCATTTAAGATAAGTTTGTTGCATTACCAACAAAGTTATTGACACGTATTTAGTTCTTAGTTAACATGACAATGTTAAAATAAATTAAAATTTTAAATTCATGTCAAAGTCATAACCTGCACTGATACATTTGTTGCACCTTCTCACCATTTTGAATTTGAAACAGTAAAAAATCAAGTTGAAAAAAACCCCCCAGGAAATTATTGAGAGGATAAATGAATGGAAAAAATGCTGTTTGATGAACAAAAAAACTAAACACACACACACAAGTACAGAATCAAAATAATACACTGATGATTATGATGATGATGAATATTATTATTGAATGTTCTAAGGTTTTTGGTTTTAAAGTAATTAAACATTTACAACATTTACAGATCAATTTATAATCTTACAATTGCTTACATTTCAAGTTGATAAGCAAGCATTATTGAATACATATGTCAGCAAATTTGGATCCAATTTTTTTGTTTTCTTTTTTGAAGGTGTCACTTCTGTGTGTCCGCCATGTGACAATGAGATGAACACAGATGGAATTCTGGAACACATGTGTGCCAGTGAATTCGGTAAAGAATGTTTAATGCAATATTGTTGTATCAGTATTTAAAAAAGCACCCTAATCAAAAGTTCAGTTCAGATTGCACCCAAGTCATTAGTTTAAATATGTAGTCTATTTATTTTAAAAGATTAAATTCAAGATAAATAAAGAAAACATAAATGATTAGTTCAATTAGTGAGATCTTCAAGTTCCAATTTATTGTGTCTATTATATTTTGTCTATAGACAGAAATGATAAACTGGCTGTATTTTTTCCCTGACTGCTATCAACATGCTGATCTTATGGTACAAAGTTGAAACTGACTACAAAGTCAAACCCTATGAGTTCACAACCATTTTGAAAATGAGCTCTTTTTTATATAGACTATTATGGAAATCTGCCTAAACATATTAAAATGCACCTCAGATGTGATGGGCTTTGGCACAGATCTTTTACAAACAAATCAAGCACTAAAAACATATCTTGTTCCAAACACTTTTCGGCATACTGCTACTAACGCAAGTGATTTTAGCACACTTCATTTATTGGCCAGAGCTTAATGACTTCAACAGAACAAAATCCGATCGGCTGATTCCAGTCATTGTGATTCTGCTCAGGTCCAGGTTTTTAGCCCACACATTTGTTTCCAATAATATTGTTGCCTGAAAAAAATATTTCTAAAATTACTGTCTGGATTCGCACTTCTTAAATCTATCTCTCTTGAGACAGTAAGAATGTTGTAGTGCTGCTTAAACATAACAACATGTGTGACCACAGTACTGATAAACACTGAATATTGTGCGTCCAGTATTGTTTACCACTGAATAGGTCTTTTTTTGTTGTTCCATTCCCATTGTTTTGTTTTTAAATGCAACTCAGCGTGGTCAAACCTTTCTTCTCCTTGTATATTTCCAGAATGTATTTATTTATTTGTAGAACAACATACTAATAATAGTATAATAGTCGATTATTAGATTTCATCCGTGAATGGAGATATTTGGATTTATAAAAAGAAGAGCTACTTGAAAATGCTGTTTCTAAGAACCAGTGATGTGGTCAGAATCCAGAAGGTCTTTTTTTCAGGGTCTGAGATGTTGTCCAAGACAGGAAGCTTGCCGCTGGCAAGAATTTCATGGACGCTTTTATTTTTAAGCTGTCAAGCACCAACCCAACAAAGGCTTTTTCTATGTCATTATAGGATGACTGTCTATGTGTAACACTGTAAAATGTGGAAATCAAAATATGGAATTTTTTACCTATTTTTTTTTATTTGATATTTCTACCTAAACTGAGCTTAAAAATGACTTTTGTTGTTGTAACCCAATTTAGTCATGTTGATTCAGTCATAATAAAACTATTATATACTTTTCAACATAAAACCTAATTGTAACCATAAGAAGCACATTTCAGTTTACCTGAAACTTTCTAAAGGTTGCTTATATGTTTTTAGCGAAAATGCTTATAATTAAAATTAAATGCTTGTTTTATGTTGAAGGTATAAATGCAGCACATGAATAACATTAGAAAAGTTATCGGTGGAAACCCCAATGTAGTTTGTATTTTCTGGCTTTTTTTTTTGACCCAGATGTTTTGTCAAAATAAAGCTCCAGGGAACAAGAAAATTTTACAGCTCAGTGGATTATGTCCTTGAGTTTAAAAGCTAGTACTTAATGTGTTTGATTATGTGAATGCTAAACATTGTTATCCACAATACACATGGGCAATAACTACTTTAAAATGCTTAAATTCTTTCATAATGCAGTGCTTGAATAGCCAGTGATTTGAGGAGTGCCTCAGGGATCGGTAAAAATACCTTTTTCGTTTTAACATTATTAATAGTGTAAGTTTTGGAGAAAGTGTGCAGTCTCTTTATTGATCTTGGTTGGATTTAGAATTTGATTCGTACCCAAGAATCGTATGCTCTCACACCCTGGACGATATTGCGATACAATACATTGCACCATCCAGCTTTGCACAATTAGTACAGAATAGCATCTGAAAGACTAGAATGAATTATTGGCTAAAATGTAACAACAGATTATGAAAAACAGCCAAGTGTTCAGCATTTCCATGGCAAAAAAATACAACAATGACCGTAAGCAAAAATACTTCAAATATTTGCATTTTCTGTCAGCACTTGAAGGATTTTTTTTTATATAAAGGTTTTAACTTCCATAACTGTTTTAGACATTACACAACACTTTTAGATATTTATTTAAGACTTCATAGGTGTGCAAAGAAATTGCCTCACTTAAACCTTCATGAACATTAATGACTTCTCAAACCTACATTTTTCTTTTTGTAGCAATCAAGACGAAGATTAAGGAAGTCAAAATAGACAACTTAGATCGAAAAGTCATTCTGCAAAAAAGGAGGAAGGCGGTGAAGCTTGGAACTCTGAAAAAGCAGGACCTAAAGAAGCTTGTTCTTTACCTGAAAAACGGAGCAGACTGCCCATGCCAACAACTGGAAAACCTAGGGAGCAACTATTTAATCATGGGCCGGAGTGTGGGGAAACAGCATATATTGACAGGCATTCATAAGTGGGACAAATCTAGCAAAGAATTTAAGAAGGCTCTTAAAAAACTTAAAAGCCACAAATGTTCAGCTTTTGAGACAATGTTCAAGTGATTTTTGATCATCTGGTTACTAATCTTTGTGAACTTCCCATTATAACATATTACATTTTGCATTACAGTACAGTACAGTATATAAAGGAACCACAGATGCCACAATCCAACTTAGTTTGTTTGCCTGAATACATACAAACAAGTGCCATTTAGATCAAATTTTAAAATGTTGTTGAACATTTCTAACCAATCCAAGTACAAAACAGTTATTCATAGTTATTTGCATTCCATTATGCTTCAAGTCAGTTTGCAAAAACTGCCTTTTGATATATATTGATGTTTTCATGGTGGAATAATATCTATATCCATGCAATCTGTTAATAATGTTTATGTTTTATAATATTCGTCACAGCTATCAGGTATTCGGTATTCAGTAAAATACATAACATCTTACACAATAAAGAGATACTTTTTTTGACAGTTTATTGCTGAATAGGATGCAAATCACAATTAATCATGCTGTGGAAGGTGTCCTATAGCATGCCTGAGGACTTGCACAATGCACTGTAATCATTCAACATTAAAACAGAAAATATTTTTAATATATTTGACTGCACTCTTTATTACATACTGTGTATTAGTTGGTGATTTAAGTAAAAAAGACAAGTAGCAGTTGTGACCTGCCAAGCAGTCCAGCTTTAACAATCACATGGTGTGAAATCACAGCAAAATAATCACTATGAATCAGAACAGATTAGAGAAATTTCAGACTCTGCATGTGCCCTGAATAAGCAAACAGCCAGACAAAGTGTTTATCTTGTATAGACAGATCAGAGGTGTTTGTTTTGGATTGAGGGAATGATTTGGACATATTTCTCTCCCAGCTTTCCTGATGAAAGGCGGTTTGAGTTTTCTCTCGCTCTCTTTTTTTTTTGAGGAGAGTTAATAATTGAGTCAAAACCAAAAGATTATATGATAAATGATCATTTATAGTAAACGATCCAAGATAATTTTATAAATGAATAAATGGCAACTTCTGCTTGCACATTCTGGAAAGAAACTCAGATCTAACCAGTTACTCCCAATTAATTACTTAAGAGAAAAGAAAAGTCCATGTCTACCATTTACCTTTTTTTCTTTACCATTTAGTCCATGTCTACACTGAAAAAATGGTGTATAAACAATTTTTACTTGAAAATTGCTAGTTAATGTGGAATTTTGAAGTAGAAAGATTTTCTTATAAAACATTCTATTTTATCTCCAACTTTTGACAGTATATTTGCTTTGATGTCATCTATGCTAATGTACTTCAAACCATTTAAAACTTTGACGTTTAAAATGTATGTATTTCTCGTCAGGAAAAACTGACCCAAATATCGATGGCTCATCCTGTACTACACTGATTTTTGTCCAATCAAATGCTCTTCTGAGTGAGAATGCCCCTGGTATGTTAGACTAGTTTAAGTGTTTATGTAGTTAATAAAGTCTTATTTGTATCACACTTGACGTTGTTCATTGTTTGCTCATAACTGGAGTCACTTAATCATGCAGATTTATGCTACAAGCTCTGTGTAGAGTTGTACAGTAAGAAAGTTATTTCCCTTAACCAGGAAATTAACGTTCTTAGAATTGACAGACAGTTGACCCTGAGATGTCAAGTAAATATCTACAGCGGATCTAAATATTTATAATTAATTATAACTAGTTATGATTAATTATTCATATTTCCCCATGAGCTGATTCGCTACAATGGCTAGCATGCCTCCAAATAGCAAGTAGCAAATAATGGTTAATAGCTGTGACGCAACCACGGTTATTCAAACAAGCTTTGTGAAATACGTCAACTCAAGAAAAGCAAACTTCTGTGTTGTAATGCCCACCAATCAATATTTGTGGCTGATGAGCTGTGAAACAGTAAGATCTGTTCTTGACTATCATGCTCCAACAGGCCAGGCCTTCAAATTACCTGACTTTGCACTAATGATGCATACTGCTCCTGAAAAGTCTCAAAACGCTCACTTTCATCCATCTGATTTAGGTGGAACAAATTTCAGTTTTCATGATTTCATGAGTCATGCAAGAGCAAGAGAGTGAATGTGTGTGTCTCATATTGCCGTTGGCACTACACCTGTTTACATTCCCAGCGTCATAAAGTGTGCAATAGTGATAGCATCAGATTCAGATAGTGCTGGTGTTGACAACATGCCTTTGCAAATGAATCTGCCATGAAATCATTCTAACACACAGGTGCTGCATGGCCATGTTTATATGTCGAAAAATAAAGGGTGGCCATGTAAAGCTTGCAAACACTGTTCATTTCACAATGTACAATGATTTCAATCTTATAATATATTTAAAAAAAACATCATAAAAATATATTGTATGTTTAAAATGATGATTATGATAGTTGCACAGTTGCACCTCATTAGAAAAAAAAATAATGCTTTAAAAAAAGCATAATTATGGCATAAAAAGCCAAAGGATATAAAAATAATGAGACACTAAGTCATAATTATGAGATAAAAGGTTTAAAGTATGAGATACTAAGTCATAATTATGATGAAAAATTCTACATTTTATAGCATAATTTGACAATCATAATTTTGAATTTTTATGTCAATTTCAAATTCAGTATGATTTCTACTTTTTCATCTTGATTTCAACTGTCATAATTTCAGCTTTTCATATTACATTTTAATTTTGAAAGTCATAATTATGACATTTTATCTCATAATTGTGACTGTCAATTTCAACTTTTTAATCTTATAATTATGACTCAATATGTCATATTTTTTTACTTTTAGCTCATAGTTATGACTTTTTGTCATAATTATGATTTAAAAAACATGATTATTTTTCATATGTAGTGGAAATTGGTTTCCCTAATAATAAAATTAACTACTATATATACTATATATATATATTGTTTTAATAATAATAATAATAAAAATAAATGCAATGTCTAAACAAACTCTATTCTGTCAAATTATGAAAAAAGGTGCATTTAAGATACATAAAATGCAAGCTTTGAAATTGGCTTTAAATGAAAGGATTTAATACAAAAATGTTTGAAATGTCATTTCCGCCAGCATCATTTGCTTCACAGAATGCTTCTAACAAAATACATCAATTGAAATGTGATGAAAATTTCCATGACTTTCAGAAAAAAATAAAAAAGAAAGAAATTCACTTGTGACGTATGAGTACACACTGTTGGATATTGTTAAAAGACAAATTAATACCTCAACAAAAATATGAGCTTTTGAACCCTCTGGAATGTCATGTCCCAAAGATTTCTAAGTGCATTTTTGTGTGTTTTTACAAACTGAGGGATGAGTTGAAATTGTCTGTGGTAATCGCCAACATGCCACAGATGTTGTCCATAGAGCTTAACTTGTACTGAACCCAGAGCATTCCTTTAAAACTGTTTAGTTACTTTTGAAGACCCCCCAACCTTTTGTTTTGACGTCCTTTCAGGGTGATTCAAGCTGAAATTAAACCATTTGCAGCGAACACGTTTAGAAATAAATCCATACATGGCAAATAGCAAAAACCCTGAGTGCGTGTAACCCCCAGGAGAAGCCGACCGATCCCAGCTCGTGCAAAAGCCTAGTGATGGTTTATCCAGGTTAAGCAAATAGCTGTGTTTTGTGCTCTGGGATGACATTGGCTGCCAGACTCTATGGGATGATCATTAGAAGCAGCTGTTGGCTTTTCTGCTGCATATTTCCCAGCTTCATTGAATGAAAAAGACTTGCGTTTTTGTCTCCAGCCTTGAGGGGAAAGCCTATTAAATGCCATAAATAATATGATGCTCTCACAGGATAGCATCTGATGTAAGATGGGCTCTGCGGTAAACATACTTCCACATGGGGTTTGGACTGAAGTTCTCACACATGCCAACTGCGAATCCTGCCAGATGGGATGCGTAGACTCTGAATATTGTGCCGTCACTGTTGCCAATTCGATGATGAGGGTTTTGTCTGCCAGTCTTATTAGGATTGCATTTTACATATTTATATTAGCACAACATTATTTCAACTGAGGTCTGTTTGCACAATCCTTCTGATCTAGATTATGCCTAAATAAATCTGATTCAGTTTGTTCAACATCTCACAGTTTTATCAAACAAATGGCCTTCTTGACTCTTGTGGGTGGGAGTGAAGGAATGCTGTCTGGTAAAGTACTTCTTGAAACTTTGGGTCCAAGAAATGTCTTTTGTAATCGAAGTGAATGACACAAGAATGGTGTATTTTGACATATGCAAGAACATGATGTATCGATATCTGGTACCTTAAAGGGATAGTTCACTCAAAAATAAAAATTCTGTCATTACTCAATCCTCAAGTTCTTCCAAACCCGTGTGACATTCATACTTCTTCTGGGGAAAACAAAAGGAGAAGTTTAGTAGAATATGAGCTCTTTTCCATACAATGAAAATGACCAAGAGCTATCAAGCTTCAAAAATGACTAAAACACCCTAAAAGTTGTCCATATGACTCTACTATAGTTTTGCCAAAGTATTCTGAAATCATACAACATCTTTGTGTGACGAATAAACCAAAATTTAAGCCGTAACATAAGTCTCAAAATCCCATTTGCATTTGTGTATATTCAACACTTTTTGTTCAAATAAACTTAGATTTTGTTCTTTTCCTCAAACAAAGCTATTATATTACTTATGAAATTTAGACAGTTGACTTATGACTTATGAATGAGAGAATATGAAATAAAGTGCATATGGATAAAAAATTATCATATTTGTAATCTGAAAGGCTGTAAAATTCCATGGTAAAAAACTGTTAATTGATTAACAGTAAGTTCACTTCATATCTGAAAATCTGCAATAGATTGAATGGGAATTTTAATGTAATTTTACAGTAAAAAAACTTTTAAATGTGCAGTTTGCAAAAACAAGTCATCTTATAATCTAAAGGGAAAAAATGTAAACTGATGTGAAATGGATGGTTTTTCATTGAAATAATGCTTTCTTCATTTTTGTTTTCTTATCAGTTATGTACATCGGGGTTTTGTTACATCATATGTAGTTTAATGAATGTTTATTGCATCATTTTATTGTCACGTGTGTTACCATGATGGAGTTTTGTATTTGTGTGTATGACACTGTGCACCTTCAATACAGTAGATTAGTATTTACTTCAGCTTGTGGAAAATCTACTTGTGATGAACTTTGATTCAAAATGTGTCCTTTTCTTTGCCACCTGTGTTTTTAAGGTGGTTGTTAGCATATTATAAAGGTAATTAATTTTTTTTTTTTGCATGTGTGAACTAATCCTTTAAGCCACTTAAGGCCACTTGCCACTCTTTTTTGGCACAAATTCAATGCTGAATCAGATGCATTTAAATCCGGACCGCATGCAGTTCAGTTTAAACATAACCAGGACAGATGATAACTGACTTGGGTGTTGTGGATCATGGATTTGGCAGGGACGGGATCTGTAGACACACACTGGACTTGATTTGCTCTTGCAAGTCTTGAGATACAGACCTGACCCTTACTGTGAGGTGAGAGCAGATTTTGGCAGGAGGGTAGGATTTCATAAATCAGCTGATGGCCTCTCATACCTCTGGGATATAAACACATCTTTTTCATGTTTCATTTCTGACATTGACAAATCGAAAATGGGGTAAAGCTGTGGAGTTGTATTACATTTAGCCACTAACAAGAGAAGTAAATATTTTTCAGTTGAATAATCTACTTCATCTATTATTGGATTTTTATTTTTTTTTGTAATATTACATTTGGTTTGGAGACTCTGTTTGAGGAAAACTTTCTTCCAGGAATTTTTTCTCTCTCAAGCTACTCATACTACAGTTTTGGCACTGCAAACTCCCTGATGATTGAGAGAAAAAATCTGGCTCTAAATCTCAAGTCCGTTCTTTCACCATGAGAAAAATGTAAAATAACAACTGTCTGTCCAAATTTATGACTGCTCTGTTTTTTTTCTGTCATTCAATTAGACGATATATTGGCTCAAGGGATAGTCAGTCTCTTATTTCTATAATCAGGACCTGACCTTTACAGGTACATCTCAAAAAATTTGAATATCATGAAAAAGGTCAATATTTTTTGTCACTCATTTCAGAAAGTGAAACCCATATATTATATAGATTCATTACACATAGAGTGAAATATTTCAAGCCTTTATTTCTTGAAATTTTGATGATTATGGCTTACAGATAATGAAAACCCAAACCACACTTTTTCCTTCCACTCAACTTTCTATGAATATGCTTAGATATAGCACTCTGTGAACAACCAGCGTCTTTAGCAATTACATTTTGTGGCTTACCCTCCTTGTGGAGGGTGTCAATGACTTCTGTCAAGTCATCAGTCTTCCCCATGATTGTGTAGCCTCCTGACCCAGACTGAGAGACCATTTAAAGGCTCAGGAAACCTTTGCAGGTGTTTTGAGGTAATTAGCTGATCAGGGTGTGACACCATGACTTTCCAATATTGAACTTTTTCACAATATTCTAATTTTCTGAGACACTGAATTTTGGGTTTTCATTATCTGTAAGCCATAATCATCAAAATTTCAAGAAATAAAGGCTTGAAATATTTCACTCTATGTGTAATGAATCTATATAATATATGGGTTTCACCTGAAATGAGTGACAAAAAATATTAACCTTTTTCATGATATTCTATTTTTTTTTAGATGTACCTGTATACTGAGACAGTCAGTCACTGTGATGCCTGTAGAAAGCGTTATAAACATATCAACATCCCAAATGCGTCATCTGAAATATGTCAGTGACATGTTTATATATCCAATGAGAGGTATATGTAAAGCAAACAACTGATTTATGAAATACTCCACAGCAGCATGCATCATCTCCATCCATGCAATTACACCAAATGCCCAATAGAGGCCAGCACCTACCTTACCTGACGGTCATTCCTGTTATGCAGTACCTGTTGATTTATGTTACTTTACAAAAAGAATAGCCTATGTATTTTTATGAAAGGTTACCAGACTTTTGGAAATAACGATCTGATCAGGCGTATGCACTTTCTCTTTATTATTTATCAAATCTGATTATTGTAATTTAAACAGTATGAAAATAAAGAGCCAAAATGTACCTAGCTCCTAGAAAAGTGAGTTTAATCCAATTTATTCCAAGGGGACTTGAAGATGTACTAACTAGTATTTGACACTCCCATTCGGTTAATAGTCAAGAGCATTGTCCTGCAACACAAATGAAGAAAACATATGTCTGCCTGGTGATCTATCTATGAATCATCACTTAGGCTAAATAAAACATACATTTTCTCAAAATGTCTGTATATTATCAATCGCTGTTTTGGATTTTATACTGACACCTGTTGTCCTGGATGCATGACTACTGTCGCCTCACACCCAAGATGTTAATCGTTTGTTTTATTTTTTTATTTACCTTTAATTACTCACAGCGTTGTGGACCGTTCACACTGGGCGCTTTCTTGCGTTCTTAACGGTTCCTAACAGCATGCTCCAGTCTCCAGGGTTTGAACGGACGCAACGCCCGTTTGACGAGTGCACGTATGCCTGTAAATCTACAAACCAGAACGCGTGTAAGCAACCCTTTCCTAGAAATAAAATGTTTTTCTATAAAAGTTCCAACACTTAACCTTATGAAAGAGGTCGCCGTACATAATCAAACAGAAATAAACTGAATAGAAAATACGTTTTTTTTTAAATCACTCACGCGTTTTCAAATACTTCAACAGCTCACAGATTATTTAAATGAGAATTAATTTTCTTTAAATGAATTATTTCTTAATTTGCATTTTGCACGTTGTTGATGTGTGCCGGTAGCAGCCAATGAGCGCGGCCCGGGGCGGAGAGCAGCCGCTGAACATGGAGCTCACTGAGGATCTGCCTGGTGATCTATCTATGAATCATCACTTAGGCTAAATAAAACATACATTTTCTCAAAATGTCTGTATATTATCAATCGCTGTTTTGGATTTTATACTGACACCTGTTGTCCTGGATGCATGACTACTGTCGCCTCACACCCAAGATGTTAATCGTTTGTTTTATTTTTTTATTTACCTTTAATTACTCACAGCGTTGTGGACCGTTCACACTGGGCGCTTTCTTGCGTTCTTAACGGTTCCTAACAGCATGCTCCAGTCTCCAGGGTTTGAACGGACGCAACGCCCGTTTGACGAGTGCACGTATGCCTGTAAATCTACAAACCAGAACGCGTGTAAGCAACCCTTTCCTAGAAATAAAATGTTTTTCTATAAAAGTTCCAACACTTAACCTTATGAAAGAGGTCGCCGTACATAATCAAACAGAAATAAACTGAATAGAAAATACGTTTTTTTTTAATCACTCACGCGTTTTCAAATACTTCAACAGCTCACAGATTATTTAAATGAGAATTAATTTTATTTAAATGAATTATTTCTTAATTTGCATTTTGCACGTTGTTGATGTGTGCCGGTAGCAGCCAATGAGCGCGGCCCGGGGCGGAGAGCAGCCGCTGAACATGGAGCTCACTGAGGACACTGATGCAGACACACGCAGCATCACTCACACACACACACTCTCTATGAGCTGTACGATCAACAATCATCAGCCTGTCTGTCCTGAACACCTGCACCAGGGATACAGTTTGAAATTACAAGTAAGCTTTTGTTTTCACTTTTACGCGAATGTTCATTCTTCATAATGCATGAACCTTAACATGGAAAAACAGCAACTTGTTTTTTTTTGAGTTTATTATTGTACTACTACTACTATTATGATTCTGTTCAACTGTTACATTTTCTTTTTTAGTGCTCCTGTAAATCTCATCTGAATACCCTTATAAAAGCTATTTGTGACTTTTATTTAAACACGTTAAAGAGATAGGTCGCCCAAAAAAATGAAAATTCTGTCATAATTTAGCTGTGAATTTAGTTCCTGAACTGCATGAGTTTTTCTGCTGAAAATAAAAAAAGATATTTTGAATGATGTGGGTAACCAAACAGTTGCTGGTCCCCATTGACTCAGTGACACAGAATGACACAAACAATACTATTCAATGCTAGTTTAATAATAGTAGTCAGTGGAGCTTCAACATATCTTCTTTTGTGTTCAGCAGAAGAAAAATCAATCAGATTTGGGACAGCTTTAGGCTGAGTAAATTATAACAGAATTGACATTTTTGGGTCAAGATATTGATGATCTTAATCTGATTAACCTTAAGTGTAGCAAATATGGATATATAAAGGTTTTGGATATACAGTATCATATTGCTGAGTGAGTTCATATATATTTAAGTTGGTATTTCTAAGACATCGACATGACCAAAAATTTTGAACAGTAAAGCATATGTTGAAACTTCTAGAAACTGGAATATTGGTTTAATCTGTTTATGAAAATCAGGTTTATGGCACATACATATTCAGAATATGACCATATAGTTTTATTGATATTAGAATATTCTTGTGCATACGTTCAGTCATTGTCTTCAACAATTGCGTTATGGTGCTGGTAACTTTGTAGACACATCATCTGTGTAGTCTTCTCATTTCAGAGCAGTGGGTTTTAGGAATAAAGAGAGAGCACCTGCTCTCCTCCTTTCACTGATATATTTTTTCTCTGCACTTCATTCTCCATTATAACGTTCATTAAAATAATGGAAATTGCATTTTTGTCTAGCTTAGGGGAAATCAATATGTGGTTCTGAGGCTTACGCGAGGCAAGCAATCACTTTTCCACACATGAAAGAAGAGTGTTATGCTCATCTGCTCAGGCCTTTGTTAGCTGGAGCTTTTATTGACGTGATTAACTTTGACAGGAGAGACTCTGATAAGATCCATCTCTTCAGAAAACCATTTCTGCCCAATTCCTTTCTTTCAAAAAATAAAATGCTAAAAAAAAGCTAAATGCTTGGCTACTATTTTTCCTCTCTGAGCTTTTAGGAATATGAGTTATTTCAGGGTAATTTGTAAGATATCTTTCATGTTGATTTTGGACATTTGGATTTCTAGACTGTCTGATGGATATCAAATGTATTGAGCAAGTCATTCACAGTTCTAATTAAAGTCTCAAATACAGTGTCTGATCAATCGTTATGTAATTCCCAATTGGTTTCTCAAGCTGCTGTAATCCTGCATGTCTACATTAAAGCTTACATTTCTGAGAAATTGGCAGGGCCAGTTGCTATTCTGATCTCCATTTGACTCATTGATTATCATTTAGAAGGGCCTTTGAAGTGGCAGTCACTTCAATTCAACTCATAATTCAGTTATTTACTTTTGAGGAGGCCGATTACAAATCTTTACCACAAATGTTCTGTGCATAAGTGAGAATGCATTTGTTTGCTTTTGAGAGAGGCTTTTTTGGAAGTAATGATTTTGGATTATTGAGTGTAAAGTCACAGACTGCAGGATGCTGCGGGGTGTTATTTAGTTTTTGGGGGGCATCAGAGGGTCACAGACATTCTGAAACATCATTTCTGCCTGCAAACAACTTGTCTGGAATAGTTATGGGATATGGTTTGAAGGTACCCCTAGGTTGAGAAGAAAGGGTTTGAAAACAACCTTAATTTTATTTATATAAAACTCTTTTATCATTATTCAAATTTCAGTTGGCAATGCCATTGAATCACAAATGAGCCCTAAGCAGTTGTTTCCTCAGATCTGGTCCTCCGAAGTAGAATCTAGAGCAGCATAATACCTCCCATGTGAACGTCTGAAGCTTCATCAAAGCATGCAAAAACAGGTTTTTTATAGATTATACTTGTCTTTAAAAAAAAAAGAAGAAAACATTTTGATTTTAAAGTAGTCCATTTTGTAGACTATTTAACTATTTAATCTCATTGTGTGTTCATAGTTTTTACTATGGCTACTTTCTGATTTAATTATGGTTGCTGAGTTTGTTAGTTCATCCTAAAAATGGAAAATTTGATAATTTACTCACCCTCGACACCCGTATGACCTTCTTTCATCTACTGAACACAAAAGATGTCCGAAAAATGTCCATACAATGAAAGTCAATGGGGTCCAACGTTGTACTGTTTTTGCATCCCATTGACTTTAATTGTATGCATAAAACCTGCAGAAACGTTCTTAATTTTTTTGTATTAATTCATTTTTTGTGTGTTCCACAGAAGACAGATGTCATACAAGTTTGGAATGACGTCTGAATGATGTCTGAATTTTAATTTAAAAAATGAAAATTTGCTGAAAATGTACTCAACTTCAGGCCATTCAAGATGTAGATGAGCTTGTTTCTTAATCGGAACAGATCTGGAGAAATGTGGCATTACATCACTTGCTCACCAAAGGATCCTCTGCAGTGAATGGGTGCCGTCAGAATGAGAGTCCAAACAGCTGATAAAAACATCACAATAATCCACAAGTAATCCACACCACTCCAGTCCATCAGTTAACGTCTTGTGAAGCGGAAAGCTGTGTGTTTGTAATAAACAAATCTATCAGTAAGATGTTTTTAACTTCAAACCATTGTTTCCGGCTAAAATATGAATCCTCTCAGTCTCTTCATAAGAGATATTTGCACATATCATGTATCAAGTTAAAATGTCCTAATAATGGATTTGTTTCTTACAAACACGCAGGATCCTCTGCAGTGAATGGGTGCCGTCAGAATGAGAGTCCAAACAGCTGATAAAAACATCACAATAATCCACAAGTAATCCACACCACTCCAGTCCATCAGTTAACGTCTTGTGAAGCGGAAAGCTGTGTATTTGTAATAAACAAATCTATCAGTAAGATGTTTTTAACTTCAAACCATTGTTTCCGGCTAAAATATGAATTGTCTCTTCATAAGAGATATTTGCACATATCATGTATCAAGTTAAAATGTCCTAATAATGGATTTGTTTCTTACAAACACGCAGCTTTTTCACTTCACAAGATGTTTAAAGTCATGTGGATTATTGTGATGTTTTTATCAGCTGTTTGGACTCTCATTCTGACGGCACCCATTCACTGCAGAGGATCCAATCCTCTCAGTCTCTTCATAAGAGATATTTGCACATATCATGTATCAAGTTAAAATGTCCTAATAATGGATTTGTTTCTTACAAACACGCAGCTTTTTCACTTCACAAGATGTTTAAAGTCATGTGGATTATTGTGATGTTTTTATCAGCTGTTTGGACTCTCATTCTGACGGCACCCATTCACTGCAGAGGATCCATTGGTGAGACAGTGATGTAATGCTAAATTTCTCCAAACCTGTGTTGATGAAGAATCAAACTCATCTACATCTTGGATGGCCTGATGGTGAGTAAAATTTCAGCATATTTTAATTTTTGGGTGAACTATTCCTTTAAGATCCCCGTCAGGTGCCAGGAGCTTTCCAAATGAGCGTATGGCCCAAATGGATGACCTCACCTCCTTCTGTCATTAGAAATCTCTCATTATGACCCACAATCATTTTGCAGTGTCTAGATTATTAAAGGTCAGAACAAGGTTAATGTCAGATGGTCCCAGATCAGCATTAAAAACTATGCACTGCTTTATCCTCTAGGCATAGCATCAAGTCGGTGCCTCTTTTGACACAGAGCGGTGCCAGATTTTTATCTTCTCTCGTCTGTCTCATTATACCCCCTCCTCTCCAACATCCCTCTCCTTTTGCCAAATCCAAATGTCACAGATTTCATCAGTTTGCGCAAAGAATGTCACTGTATGATAAACTCAAAATGTCACAGCGATGAAATCTTACATGATTGATGTTGGCGAAGTTATGACTTTACAAATACACTGAAAATGGTTTGATTAGCCAATCGAGCTGTGTTTGGATTATTTTCTCACTGTTATACTATTGACAAGTTTGTAATAATGAGTTTAGGATATTTGAGACCGTCTCGCTAGACCTCGTACCTTTTCTAGTTTGAGGCATTGCTAATGAATGTGTGACCAGCCATGTTATGTGCTTAAAAATGAGTAATTGTCATAATATACCTCTTCAGATGAAATCTACAGAAGTGGATCCGGGGTTATTCACTGACAGCTACTGCAAAGTGTGCAGCGCTCAGCTTATCTCTGAGTCACAGAGAGTCGCCCACTATGAGGTGAGTAACACACACACACACACACACACACACACACACGTTCACATAAAGCATAAACATATACTAATACCCGTTAATTTGATCTGCTGTCAATAAAGTTCTATGGTCTCCTGCACACTTTCTTAAATGAGGGCAGATAAGTAGGTTAATTAGATTTTTGCTGCTAATATTCATATGCAATTAAAAAAGGGGGATGAATTTCACCCACCATCAATCATGGTATGTAAATAAATTTAATTCTGATAATATCAATCTAGAAATGTGAGTAGGTTGATATACAACCTACATACAGGTGCATCTCAATAAATTAGAATGTCATGGAAAAGTTCATTTATTTTAGTAATTCAACTCAAATTGTGAAACTCGTGTATTAAATAAATGCAATGCACACAGACTGAAGTAGTTTAAGTCTTTGGTTCTTTTAATTGTGATGATTTTGGCTCACATTTAACAAAAACCCACCAATTCACTATCTCAACAAATTAGAATACTTCATAAGACCAATAAAAAAAACATTTTTAGTGAATTGTTGGCCTTCTGGAAAGTATGTTCATTTACTGTACATGTACTCAATACTTGGTAGGGGCTCCTTTTGCATGAATTACTGCATCAGAGTTTGCTGGCCAATCAAGCACAGTAACACCATGGTTATTGAACCAGCTTTTGGTACCTTTGGCAGTGTGGGCAGGTGCCAAGTCTTACTGAAAATTGAAATCAGCATCTCCATAAACCTTGTCAGCAGAAGGAAGCATGAAGTGCTCTAAAATTTCCTGGTAGATGGCTGCGTTGACTGTGGACTTCAGAAAACACAGTGAACCAACACCAGCAGATGACATGGCAGCCCAAATCATCACTGACTGTGGAAACTTCACACTGGACTTCAAGCAACATGGTTTCTGTGCCTCTCCACTCTTCCTCCAGACTCTGGGACCTTGATTTACAAATGTAAATTTCCAAAATTTACTTTCATCTGAAAAGAGGACTTTGGTGCACTGTGTTTTCTGAAGTCCACAGTCAACGCAGCCATCTACCAGGAAATTTTAGAGCACTTCATGCTTCCTTCTGCTGACAAGGTTTATGGAGATGCTGATTTCATTTTCCAGCAGGACTTGGCACCTGCCCACACTGCCAAAGGTACCAAAAGCTGGTTCAATGACCATGATGTTACTGTGCTTGATTGGCCAGCAAACTCGCCTGACCGGAACCCCATAGATTCTGAATTTATTTAATACACAAGTTTCACAATTTGCGTTGAATTACTAAAATAAATGAACTTTTCCACGACATTCTAATTTATTGAGATGCATAGATATACCACAATCCTGCCCATAGGAAAGTAAAAATCATCGGTGAGATCAGAAATGAAAATTCAATGAGAATAATATCTCAATTACTTCTCCCAGACAACAATGAAATTAATTGGAGACCAAATGGAGAGTTTGGTGCATGTCTTCTGTTGATTTTTCTCTTGAGAAATCTCTGGTGATCGCAATATCTCAATCTATAGGCTGAGATTTCAGTATGAACTCAAACATTTCTCATTAATTCTGCCAAGATTAATCTAGCTGAGTATCCACATGTATATCCACTTGTCTATTTTTTATTAGTCCAAGAGAAATATCTAAGACAAAGTTGATATATAAATGAAGAGAAACCTCTGTATTATAAACTTTCCCATTCTGGTGTGTATGGTTTAGTGGTTGGTTGAAAGAATTGAAATGGCATCTGATGGAGTGATTAAAAGTTTGGGGTCTAAAACACAGATGTTGTGAAATATTACCATTTTAAATAAGTGTTTTCTACATATTTTCAAATGCAATTTATTCCTGTGATGGCAAAGCTGAATTTTCAGCAACATTACGCCAGTCTTCAGTGTCACATGATCCTTCAGAAATCAATATGCTGATTTGCTGCTCGAGGAACATTTCTGATTGTTATCAATGTTGTTCAGTTGTGCTGATTAATATTTTTGTGGGTAGTTTTTTCCCCCCAGGATTTTTTCGATGAATAGAACGTTCAAAAGAACAGAATTTATTTGTTATTTTTGTAATATTATAAATGTCCTCTCTGTCACTTTTGTTAAATGCAATGCATCCTTGCCTAATAAAAGTATCCATTTCTTTCAAAAAAATATTACCGACTTCAACTTTATCAACTATATTTTATCTATATTTAATTTATACTGAGCAATAAGTATTGTGGTCATTATATATTTGCTTGGTAATGTCTAAAGCGCATTTATATTTGTTCTAAAACAACAGTACCTTGGGAGCCCAATAAACCCACTTGAACCCTCACAGATGCAAGTCACATGACTAATTTCAATTAATACACTAACAGAGCATGAGGGGGTACACAAATTACCCTCTTTGTGTAAGCATTTTAGTACATTTAAAAAAGTAATTGCTTTTGTTTATTTGCATCAGTTAATGGTTCACTGATGCATGTACCCCAGTGGGATACGCCATTAGCGGGATACATATGGATCACTAGCAGCGCATTGTCAGCTTTCTTTCTTTTTAAAACTCTCCAGATTTTTTGCAGCAGCTCACTATAGGAGCCACATTATTCCTGGCAAATTCAGAGCTGTTTTCAAAGGCAGGATCCAAGTCAGATAATTACATAGCATTGGATATGTGCATTTGGGATTTTCTGGGCCAAGTTCAAAATCTCAGCAGTTCAAAAAGTCAGTGGTTCTCAGAAACAGCCAGCTGTTCTGCATTCGCTCCTTTCAGCCTATACTATTTCTCCAAACAACCTTAGGAATTAGATGTGCTGGTCTTCGTATTGCACACCAATCATCCAGGCCTCCAGAGTAGCTGGGGCTCCCTAATCATCATATCAGATATGATACAGTTGTTTGTCCAAAAGTGGGACTTTTTGGATGAATAGCCCATGCAGCGGTTTTTGTCTTCTTAATTTTTGTCTTTGCGGTTTAATCTGATGCATCGACCGAGACAGTGGATGATTCATATGACAGCTTCTTGCATCAGATGTCATTACCTCAGTCATGAATGGAGATGTCTTAATTATTGCCTGTCGTTCTCTGTCTCCTGAGGCATGTGGTCGACACTTGCGCTGGCTGAGAACCAGCTGTTAGCTTGTTAACCCAATCTAGAGTCTGGTCTCTCTGCAATATTATGTCTCTCATGTTTAAATGATGAGGCTTTCAATATGAGAAGTTCAGATTTGATCTGACCTTCTTGTTGCTTGGCATGGTCATGCAGGATAGCAGTTGGTACATGGATCGGCGGCGTTCTTGACAGTGTTTCCAAATGAAAGATCATATTTAGAGATTGGTAGGTCACAAAGAGTTTGGGATTATTACTTATCACCAGCATGATTAACATGAGGTGACAACAGAGACTGCTCATTTTTAACCAGTTGTGGAAGTATTTTTCCATTTATTTCTCTATAGATATTGCACTAAAGAGTTTAGGTTTGAAGTCAAACCAACCGGCTTCAAAATTAATCATTTAAATATGTGAATCAAAGAAGTAGAAAGAAAGAAAGAAAGAAAGAAAGAAAAAAAGGCAAAACGGTATAAATTAAAACTGTAACATCTTGAGAAAATGAAAAACTCAATGCATGTATGTATTGCAAATGATGTCATTCAATCAGAAATTATTTGAAAGTCATTAATTAATGCCATATATTTGATGTTTATTGCAGAGTATTCACACAAATACAGCAACACACTAAAAAAATGTAAGGGGAAAATGTTAAAAAGCAACAGTAAACAGTAAAAACCTGTTAATTGGTTAACCGTTACCGTACCTTATACAGTAACAATTATTATATTATATTATATTACTAATTTAAATATATAAAGTCAAAAAGTAAAACGTATCAATTATTTTTGAAGGTGATAAGCATATTTCTTTAGTAAAATATTGTTAAAAAAGGAAAAGTATGAATAAATGACAGGCCATTAGTTCAAAATATAGATTGATAAATATGTTGATACACTCCTTTTTTTTTTTTTTTTACAGAGTACGATTTTATTAACTTTTTAGAATTTGATGAAATAAACATTTAGGTACTGTAAAAAGTCTGTAACATCATCACTGTGTTTTTTTTACAGCATTTTTTAAAATCTTAAATTTAACAAAAAATGTTTTTTTTACTTTGCGAATGTCATTTTAGGGTGTAAGGAGACTCAATTATGTGGTTAACAATGGTTTTTGTCAGTGCACAGTCACAGCAGAGATTTTTTTTTCATCTGATTCCTTGGTAACAGTGACTTTTCTGATTGGTGGATCTTTCTTCATGATTATAGTGTAGTGCAGTTTTTCAACAAAACTGTCTACAAAAGCTTTGACAACCTCAGAGCTCATGTTATAGGTTTGTATTGAAAGCTTTATATTGTTATTGCTAAAAAATAATGAAAATGAACAAGAGGTGCACTCACAGAGCTCTACAGTTGTGCTCTATAGCCATCGAATGCATCGTAAAATGTGCTGCATTTTCCTCATTACAACACTGTGATACATCTGCTTTTGGTTTTCTTTCATTTTCCTCGCAGAATTCAGAAAACAAAGCCCTGAGGTGCAAGCTTGTTACTGTCAGCTGGTTGGTGCTATAATGAGGACGGTAGAAGTTTGCTGGAGACAGAGCGATGAGGCTGTGTGGTCATGCATTTAATGAGACCGATCCGTGTGCCACCACCCCGCTGAGGAGAGTCTAGCTTACTAGAACGAACAAAGTCAACGCTAGCCCTAGATGCTTTGCTTATTACATGAGAACAGACAGTTAAGATCAATGCCAAACATTTATCAGAACTGCCTAACTGGGATGTTGTGGCATCTTTATGTATCCTGTGTAAATGCAGCCACAATGCAAGTGATTCAGTTGACCTATTTTGGGTCAGATACCTTAAAGTAGAGACCTGATATTGTGTCAATGGGTTGAAATGATCAGATGAACAAAAGGAGAGGGAACACCTCAGGGCTGACTGAACACAACTTGATGGGATCAAGAGAGTCCCGAGTCAATTAGCACCTCGCTGCTCTGAGAACACAGGTGTAAGTTGAATATCGATGGTTTAGACACAAGGTCTGCTTGACTAAATACATTCTAAAAACAGTACGAAATAGACTATAAGTCTATAATCTATAAGTTATTCATTTAACATTACTGAAATAGTGGGTAGAAGTCAAGTTAATATGAAGTACATTTTCTCAGATAATATTTTAACTGTGGCAATATAAAAGACAATTCTTTATTTTTTTTATATTTTTCACACAGTATTGATCTTTATGCATGGAATTGCACAGTATACCTGTCATTTTTTATTTTATAAAGTGGAAGGTTATTGAATAAACATTTAAATTGAATTCTCTTGCTCACACAAAGCTTTCATATCAGCTTCAGAAGATATATAGTGTATGAGGCAAGCAAACCACATGATACTTTTATGTTTGTTTTTTTTTTCATTTACATTTATGAAAATATAAATTAGGACATTCTGTAAAATCTCTTAAGTGCTCCAGATAAAAGAAAGTGAGTTTGGGATGACCAGAGTTTTCATTATTGTGTAAACTATTCCTTTAATGTCTGATGAATCATCTTTCTGACTTATAGATTCCCAAAATCCTTTTGTCTTCCAGGCATCATAACAGCTACAGATAATTTTAGTCTATGGTGGCTTGAAGGGAGATATAACTCCACATCACTTTTATGCAGATTTACTGTTTTGGGGGCAGATATCTCACTGGTTGGTTGGTTGGTTGATAATGGATTGGAGGACCCTTGGTGAGAATTACTCTTCTGGTGCCTGTTCACTGTTCACTTGGCTGGGCATTCATCTGCTGTACAACAATCAATATGGACCTTTATCCACCCACCAGAGCGATCATTCAGAGCCCAGAGAAGGGCATATCAAGCTTTGAGAAATGAAAGCAGTGGCCCATAATCTTGTTCCTGTAGCTCTGATGAGAATTGTTTGGGGCCTGATATCGCTTAGTTTGATAATCAACGGCGAGTTGTTTTTCTGTCAACACTGGAATGAAACGGGCTGCTTGCGAAACCACCTCTCATATATTGTCCCATCTCTCTAATTTTCTTGCAGAGTCGAAAGCATGCGAACAAAGTTCGTCTGTATTACATGCTACACCCAGTGGATGGTGGCTGTCCTGCAAAGAAGCTTCGAACAGACGATGTAAGTGAAGAAATACATGCCTGCATATGGCCATTTAATGTTCATGCATTCATTTTGATAGCTAGTTATGCTATTTGTATTTATGGTAGATTACGGAAAAAATACTAGCACTGATTCCAAGCTACGTTCCTTCTTAACAATTGAAGCTGGCAGTTTCATTACTCCATTGAGGAAGCCAGATGTAGCTACCACAGGAAAACCGTTTTATGTCCACAACATAGCCTATTGATTGACATGGATGACCTGCTCGTCTGAGCTTATTACTTCTGCCCAGTCCCACATTTCTCACATTTCAGCCTATCATTGGGATGTAGTGATGAAGCGGATTTTCACATGACAAGCTGTCACTTCATGTCACACATGACTTGGAATGTCTGTGGTTTGTACTGCTGAAAGTCTAGAGGTCATACAAGACTGGGTTTCAATGGATATATTTGGAATATTTTTTGCAAAGTATGCCTACAGTTTTGTTCTTAGACAACTCTTTCCTACCAAAGCAACTTGCATAAAAAACATAAAAACTGTCTTTTTGCTGTGTTCCTGGTTGCAGTTTATTCTGGCCACTTTAAAGAGGTCCTATTATGCTTTTTCACTTTAAAAATTTTAGTCAGTGTGTAGTGTGTATGTTTGGGCATAAAAAAGATCTAGAAAGTTACAAATCTCAAAGTCCACTCCAAAGGGAGATATTTAGTTTAAAAAAAAAAAAATTTTTCAAGAACTACAGCAAACGGCTCGTTTGGACTACAGCGTTTGGTTTCCGGGCTTTGTGATATCACAAAGCGGCTCATTAGAATTTCATTACAAAGAATTCCTGCCTACAGAAATTCGAATGGTTGGGGGGTGGGGAGGGGCGAGGTCGTGGTTAGCGCATGAGTGAGCGCATGAGACGAGACGACGAAGAAGAAGTGCTGCTGCAGAGTTAGTGCATCAGTGAAAACCAAGAAGAAGAGCTGCTGTGCTGTAGCCTCAAAATTTTGGCATGTTTAGAACAGCGATTCCCAATTCCAGTCCTCGCGTACCCCCGCTCTGCACATTTTGTATGTTTATCTTATTGCTTCATACGTTTGCTATATTTGACTGTAAGTGCCCTGCGAAGTGGACATTACCGGATATT
>NW_015505257.1:166035-170107 GCF_001515645.1 Sinocyclocheilus grahami | reverse complement strand
AAGGTATTTTAATAATGTAAATTATGTGAAAAATAATGCGTTTTTCGAACCACCAAGCATGAGAGCATGTTCTAGTACACCCCCAAAACAAAATCAAGACTTTGTAAAAGAGCATAATAGGACCCCTTTAACAGGAAAAAGCTGTGTGATTCACTTGAATATTGTATCATTTTATTTTATTTATTTTTTATATAATATAAAAAACAATCATATAAATAATAATATAATAACATGATAAAAATATATAAAATATTTACATCAATAATAAATCAATTAAATGTAAATATTATTCACGTCATATATTATAATAATATTGTTTAAATTAAATGTATAATATAATATAATGCAAAAACACTAATTATTTTACACTGTATTATACACTGTTAAAATCTATAATATTTTCATCATTATTATAATATGTAAATGTAATTTATAATATAATACAATAATGCAAATATTTAACATTTAAATTATTTATATATATTATTTTATATCATATATTGAACAATATTTGCATCATATAATATTGTTTAAATGTAACTTATACTATAATTAATATAATGATTATTTATTTTTTATATATCATTTAAAAATTATATTATAAATTTATAACTGAATATTTTCAAATGATTGTACAATCAGTCATGATGGGAATGACTGGAGGACCACCATTATCAAATCTTCTGTGGTATTTGGACTGGTCATATGTTTGTGAGTTATATGCACATGGGTGCGAGTTCACAAAATTTTAGAGCATTTTGAGGAAATGTCAGAAGCTGTTCCACCGGGAACAAGGGGTGTTGTGGGCTGCAGATGGCAATACAGAGTGTTTCTTTTATTCAGTTAAATATAATCATTGCTTGCACCTGTGTTTTACCCTAGTTCTTTCCCCTGTTTCATGAGCTTTGCCTGTGATGGCATCCACTGTGAGTGTGTCTCAAGCCCAACTGCAAACCTCTTGAAAACATTTGTGTTGACCTTTTCTTCTGATATAAACTCAGTTTTCTAACCTTGATTACTCTAAATCAGCATTAGATTACACTTTTTAATTAAAATAATAGACTAGCAAACTAAACCCCACAGAAACACATATAAAGCATCTAAAAACATTTGATGCTTTTCTCTGCTCCTCGTGTATTTCTACGGTTTATCTCACAATGTAAACTTGTGTCAGTTTAAGTCTGTTGACGTGGTCTGCAATACTGAAAATTCCCTTGAAATTGAAAGGGTTGCCGTGATGTGTTGATTGTTTCCAGCCAAGGTCAATGTCTAAACGGACGTTCATGCTTTAGCTGGATGTTGGTGAGGTCTTTCCCCTTGGGAGAGTAAATAAAGACATTATGGTGTGTCAGGAGAGGAATAACAAGAAGCAGAACGAGTAGACACAGATCGATGCTTGCGGCATTTCTCATGCAGAGAGAAGACAGACCTCAGTTCAAGCGCAAGGCTTACAGAACAATTTAAGCTCAGAAAGTCAATCAGGGTCTCATTATTTAATGTTTAATGGAACATTTCATGCAAAAAAACATGAAAATGCTGTAATTGTCTATTTTTCTGTGAAGAATGGAGAAGTTTGATGAGTTCATAGATTGTGTCATAATACTTTTTGGTATGTTTTTTGGAGTCATATTCCATAGACTATGGATCTATCTATCTATAAGGCCAACTAACCTGCTTTAGCTCTGAGTGTTTATTGCATGACATTGACCTTGCAATGCCACGTTCTCAGCACTCAGGATATTGACCATTGATTTATATATCAAACTGAGAAGCTGATGTACCTATAAAGACTAAATGAAGCAATAGCGCAGCGGTAATGCTGGAGAGTAGCTAACTGAACTTAGCATGATAAGTTACAGATAAGTTACAGTAACAAGCTACTTTAGCCAACAAATAGCAATATCAAAATGGCAATAATCAAATTTTGTTTACTTAAATCATGCACTTTTTAGCATTAGAGAGAAAGTCTGATTCACTCTAGTGAAATGGTTCATTCAGATGGTTCATGTACATTCATAAATACAAAATTCACAGAATCAAGTCACTGCGAGGACATTTTTAGATGTTTTTTTTACAACAAAATATTTAGCTGCTTAATTACTTGTATTTCATCAACTATATTTTGGGCCTTTTTTAATATATTGTCAATCTAAATATATGTATATTGTTTAAAATGTATTTTAAAATACATCTAAAATATAAATATATTTTCTTGCCTGTTAAAGTGAATTTTGTAATATATTTAGGCATTTACATTAATAAAAAAATATTTTCTGTTTAAATTTTTTCTGTGTTTAGCATATCTGTAATACATTTTGGCCATAATATATATATATATATATATATATATATATATATTTTGCGGTATAGGTATATACATATAAAAATACTGCCCACTCAAATAGCTTCAATGTAGCTATCTAGTATTGTATTTAACTACTTTTTCAAAGAGTAGTTTGATTGCACTTTAAATAATGATTAGCATTTAGCTTGGCGAGCTGAAGTTTCGAAGTAACTTCCCCAACAGTGCTCAGAGCCAATATCAGTCAATATGAGAAACTCAGAGCAGTTGCATCAGCGCAGGAAGTAGAATATACGCTACACCGGTTTTAGAAGTTTGTAAATTACTTCTCAGCGCGACCCACATCTGCCAATAAGACAGCCATATTTCATATCTTCCTCTTAAAGTTATAATAACACATTTGCTTCATAAATCATCCTGTTCCCTTGTATTATTAGCTGAAGGTGATAAATGGTCCCGGTTAAGGGATATCAGAGTATGTGTCTGCCTCTGTGTCGTCCCAGGGCAGTGTGGAGGGAGACGTGGACAAGAACAAGTGCTGCACGCTGTGCAATATGTCGTTCACTTCGGCGGTGGTGGCCCAGTCGCACTACCAGGGCAAGATCCACGCCAAGAGACTGAGGCTACTGCTGGGGGAGCCACCTGCCATCACATCTAAAGGTAGGATGTGCTGATCTAAGATCAGGTTCACACTATCTAGATCACCATATTTAAAGGCCATGCTGTTCCTGGATCAGTTTTCATACTTTAATGAGCTTTACGTGTATATGACGTCAAGCAGCCAGCGGGGAAGTGACCTGTTCAACCATGGATGGACTCTGAATATGTGATAATGAGGCAATTATTCTTGAGAATGAGTTCATTATTATTAATGCTCACGTTATTATGCATTATTGATGTTTGATGAGGTATGATATGAGATATGATATGACTACTGCTCACAGTTAGAGTACTGGGCTTTTTTAAAATCCCTAAACTTACCATTTAAACTCTCACCGGCCACTTTAATAGATACACCAGTTCAACTGCTCGTTAACGCATATATCTAATCAGCCAATCACATGGCATTTAGGCTTGTAGATCAAGACAATGTGCTGAAGTACCAGTGAGCGACAGTTCTGTGGGTGAAAATGCCTTGTTGATTCCAAAGGTTAGAGGAGAAAGGACAGGCTGGTTTGATCCGACAGAAAGACAGTAGCTCAAATAACAACTCATTACATCCGAGGTTTGCAGATCTTTGAACACACAACAGATGGGCTACATCAGCAGAAGAGCACACCAGGTGCCACTCCTGTCAGCTAAAAACAGGAAACCAAGGCTACAATTCACACCGGCTCATCAAAACTGGACAATAGAAGATTGATAAACGGTTGCCTGGTCTAATGAGTCTTGATTTCTGCTGCAACATTTGGATAGTAGGGTCAGAAGTTGGTGTAACCAACATGAAAGCATGGATCCATCCGGTTCAGGCTGCTGCTGGTGGTGCAAAGGTGTTGGGATATTTTTTAGGTAATAAAGTATCTGGTGAGTTAAGGTGCTTAACATGCTTGCAGCCTGCAATGCATGAAAAACGACTGAGAAGTCCTTAGCAACTGCATAGAAACCATCCAGAACACCCTAGCAACTGCATAGCGATGCACTAAAAAACTAGAGGGCCTTAGCAACTGCATAGCAATGCCCTGGCAACCACCCACAACACCCTATTGTCATGGTGGAAAATTTTGCATGGGCACGCACCACTTACATTTTAAAACATTTAAAACTGTTTTT
>NW_015505257.1:164988-166025 GCF_001515645.1 Sinocyclocheilus grahami | reverse complement strand
TTTTTGACAAGTTTGCAGTATATAAGAACTTTTAACTGCAGCTGGATGTCCTGGGGCCAGTTGAATCTTACTAAATAAAAATAGTCATCTCATTTTTTTTCTTTAAGACTGGTCATAATTTTTTTAAGTCAGTTTCATTAAATCGTAGATTACTCTAAGTTGAATCCAAAAATAAGACTAATTACCCATTTGCTAACTGTTATCTAAAAGGCACAGTCTTAACAGAGGCTACATTTATGCAACTGGCCCGTGTTTTTTTATTCATTCAGATGTGAGTGCATTAGGCATATTAGAGGTTTATGTTTTCAAGTCTGTCGCTTGTGGCGTGTTTATGATAAGAGCAAAGCCTGTAGCAGGAACAACACATCACTGACTCACTTAGTGTGCATAATTGAGTGTGGCCAAGACACCCGAGGGTGCAAAATGACCGAAACCCCCCCCCCAAAAAACGGAAAGAGCACAGAAAACAATCCCGATTGACTGCATAAATATGCTGAAACAAATCAAATAAGAGAGTACCGCCATTTCTCAGCTTGGGGTGCTTAACCACCATAGTATGATGCATTGTTATAGAGAGTAACTAGCTAGTTACGACTGTTTCCTGAACATGGTCGCATTTCCGTTGTTTATCCGCGTTGGTTCAACAAAATAGGTCGGTCGTTAATGACATCACACACATGTGGTGAAGTAACTTCTACTAATTTATCAAACATTGCAGCTGATGACTAATGTTATTTTTTGTTCTTTGTCATGTTGCTTTATTTGATGTTTGATTCATCACTGCTTCCCTCTTACGTCGTACTCGGGGAGGTTCCCTTTTACATTTATGCACATGTGCACTCTTCAAAAATCCGGTTTATTGAGGACATGCTAAACTATATAGATTGATAATGTGTAAAAATGTAAATGGGGAGAGTGGGGTGAGTTGAGTCGGTTTTTACTTACGTGTGTTTAACGCGAGCACATGACAGTAATGCGTCCAAATTAAATATGTACATACATTTCAGGATGTGGTGCATCCTTGGGAATAATCACTT
>NW_015505257.1:162939-164103 GCF_001515645.1 Sinocyclocheilus grahami | reverse complement strand
ACATTTTCACCTAATGCAATTTCAAAGGAAGAGAAATTCAATAAAAATCACTTCTTTAAAATCTGGCCATCCTTCTGTTGTGTTTCCCCGGCTGTGGCTCAAGACGCTGGGTTACGCTCCAGCTCCCAACGACCCTAATAAGGATAAAACGATTTGGATAATGGAAAAAATATTTATTTAAAGATACAGTTCACAACTTTGGAGGCATTTTTTAAATTATTTTAAAATGTCAGGACAAAATAAAGTACAAATTGAAGAATTAAAAAAATAAACTGCCATTTTTTGCAGACTGCAATTGACCTTACAGATCTGGGCTAATAGTACTCAACATCCCGCTTATAAATGTTGAAGGAAATACAATTTCATAAAAACTTCAATGGCCAAATTTCATAAACAAGGTCTATTTAAAATGTTCAGAACAAAAATCAAGTTCAAAACAAAGAACAAATTCAAAAATATTTGGTCTAAATTTAATTAAATTTAATGTAGAATTACATGAAAATTACAGGCCTCTCTCATCTTTTTAAGTGGGAGAACTTGCACAATTGGTGGCTGACTAAATACTTTTTTGCCCCACTGTATATATATATACTTTTTTTCAGATTTGTCTGTAATTGTTCAGACACAAGAAGCACGAGTCCTTGAACATAAAAAATCACTTTGAACAGTGAAAAACTGTTTTTTGAACTTAAATGTAGTTACCAATTATTCCATGCGCCTCTCTCCATCACAGGGTGAGTAAAATGGATAACTCTTCATATATTTGTGGTCACATCACCAATTTTGTTTAAGGTTGCCTAGAAACAAGGGGTGGCTCAACTTCTCCACAGGCTCAAATCTCCCCACTCTCCCCCATATGTATATATATATATATAGATATATATAGATTGTACTGCATTATTGTGCCCAAGAGCACAATTTATTAAGTGTTTGACTTATTAACAAGAAACTATGCTTCGAGCCACAGAGAGATGTAGTTACAACAATGTACAGTAAGTTTGCAATACTGTTTGTGAACTATAGTTTCAGGAAACATCGAACTGCTGAACTATGGAACTAATGATGTAACTTGCGAACCAAAGTTGGCTAATTGTAACACACTCAATTCCTCCATTTAGAAACAAGCTAGAGTGATGACACTTAATCTGCACATGCTCAGTAGGA
>NW_015505257.1:160990-161871 GCF_001515645.1 Sinocyclocheilus grahami | reverse complement strand
GATGTACAGTATTTTTCTTCTGCTGTCTAAAGTTTAGATGACTGCAAAATTAAGCTCTCATTAAGAAGCTATATGATTTAATGTTGCCGTTATCTCCACAGCACAAATGGTGCGGGACGAGTTACGTGCTGACTTTTTAAAGTGCTTACCCAAATAGCAAGCATCACTAAACAACACCATTAAAAACTATTAACCATAATAGGGTTCAAGAAACTGTCCTTTTGTTGTTTGTTCAGCAGTCATAATAGCAGCTCAGCATTATTTGGTTACAGTCAGATCGTTGCCATGCGGCTGCTTCCGTGTCATAAACCTCTTACATGATGGTGATTTTTCATGTTATATTTGAACAGGTGTAATTGAGGAAGAGTAAAAGGTTCTCGTTTCTAATGAAACTTTATATAGCTCTTTAATATTTATGATTATAATGATAAGGTGTAAAAGACCTAGACAAAATGGTCTGAGACGCTAGAATACAGATGAGGATATAATTTGATTAAATTATCCTTGAGTGTCATTGCTATTATCAAGTAATTGACCAAACCGCTGCACTACAGATCTACACAGTTACTGTAAAGCTAGTTTAAACAAGAGATTATGAAAGCTTCAAATGATAACACATAGATTTAAGTATTTGTGTTGATTTGTAGCATCTGCTCCCCTTTTCCAATAAACAGAGCACTCTACCATTCAAAAGCCGGTAAGATTTTTTCACGTTTTTGAAAGAAGTCTCGCACATCAAGATTCGTTTGAAATACAATGAAAACTGTAATATTGTGAAATATCATTACAATATAAAATAACTGTTTTCTATTTAAATATATATTTTAAAATGTCAATTATTCCTGTGATGTCAAAGCTGAATTTTCAGCATCATTACTCCA
>NW_015505257.1:159435-160365 GCF_001515645.1 Sinocyclocheilus grahami | reverse complement strand
ACGTTATGACGTGGGATTGCTGTCAGTGTAGTCTGTTGTTTGCTGTTTACTATGACTGAATGTAGTTAGATGGCTGAAAACATCCCTTCTTCTTGACTTTGTAATAAAAATTCACTTCTCAAAACAGACGAGGAAAAAACAAGCTTTTACCTGCTAGTGTGTGACAAATGACCTCCCGTCTGTTCATTAAACATATTCATCATATTAGTGTCATGAGATTCAGAATGCATCTTATTAAGCTGCAGCCACAGGGGACATCCTGTGTTCCTAATTTGTGCCCTTTACCCATGAAATACTTCAAACTGACATGAGCCTGTGCCCTGTTCTCTGACAGGTGAGACAGACCGCAAGCAAGATATGTCAACTGAACCACGTATACATCTCAGAAATTCTAATATGTGTTATTAATGCTGTCACACACCTGCAGTTGTGGACTGGATAATGGTAAATAAAATGAGAAATGGATATGCCATTTTAATTTTAAGGCTAGCTGTTAACTTGGTATGTTGCACATGATTTAATCTACAAATATGTCTCTTTTTTAATCTCTTCTGCTTGTTTTCCATTTATTGTTATTCTTCAAAATGTAGAAAAATAATGGGCAGAAAGGGAGGGCAAGATCACATGATGCATGTATGATTCAAAACGGCATCTTCTGTGTGAATTCCAAAGCTCAATTTCTCAGGAGCATATATTTTGACCCCTAGGTCATGTTCCCAAAAAGGTGTTTTCACATTAATAGCTTTTACCTGTAGCCTGATTGGTAATTGATGTACAGTAAACTAAGTATACTAAGTCTGTTATACTCTCTTTACAGAGGTGACAGCCAATTCAGAGCATATGGTGACTGAAGACTCGCCGGGAAGTCCTTCCATACATGGCAGGCTCTCACACCGCTACTGCCAAATGTGTAAGGCCTGGTTCAACAAC
>NW_015505257.1:72639-159425 GCF_001515645.1 Sinocyclocheilus grahami | reverse complement strand
GGCCTGGTTCAACAACCCCGGCATGGCCAGACAGCACTACGACGGCAAGAAGCACAAAAAAAATGCAGCCCAAGCTAACCTCCTCGCACAGCTGGGAAAAAGTCTGGAGGATGGAGATGAATTGAATGGTATGTTTTGAGAGGAACAGGCAAAACATAGATTTAAAGGGATAGTTCACCCAAACATTAATTAAAAGTGATTGTCATAATTTACTGATTCTTGCGTTGTTCAAAACACATACAGTGTTTGACTTTGTTCTGTGGAACACAATGGTTTTAAGGTTTAAAAATGATGCAATGAAAAGAAGTCATTATTTAAAAAACCCCGGCTTAGTGAACAGATTGTTTGAGTTGGATCTTATGAGTGAATCATTTGATTTGGTTCACCACTATAAATTATTCTTTCACTGGCTAGGACCTGATTGATCAGAATTTTCCGTAAAATTTTCAAAATGTCATTCTGCTCATCACACAAAGCTTCGTTTGACTTCAGAAGACTTGGAATATGGTTGTATGCACCACTTTTACAAAACTTTTGCATTCTTTTTTAAGCTTAAAGCTTTAATTGTATTTCACATACAAGGGTTTTGTGTTGGAACAATGAAAGTTGGAACAAACATGTGACCCTGGAGCACAAAACCAGTCATAAGTCGCACGGGTATATTTGTAGCAATAACCAACAATAGATAGTATGGGTCAAAATTATCAATTTTCTCTTTATGCCAAAAATCATTAGGATATTAAGTAAAGATCATGTTCCATGAAGATATTTAGTAAATTTCCTACCGTAAATATATCAAAAATTTATTATCATTAGTAATATGCATTGCTAAGAACTTCATTTGGACAACTTTAAAGGTGATTTTCTCAATATTTAGATTTTTTTGCATCCTCAGATTCCAGATTTTCAAACAGTTGTATCTCAGCCAAATATTTCAATAAAAAAAAAAAAAGACCCTTATGACTGGTTTTGTGATCCAGGTTCACATATTTGGTTTCATGCATAATCTGTTTATTGGAGCATGCACACTGGCATTTCAGGGCATTGAATATGAACAAATGTCATGAAAACAAGGCCAGGTTATATTTGACCAGAAATCAAATGAAACTATTTTAATATTACATTTATTTTGCATAAAGAAAATTACACCTTTTAGTTTTTTGTTTTTAATTAAGCATGTTTTTGTCATTCTCATTAGTCTCAATGACCATTCTAAGCTTAAAAGAGCTTAAAAGCTTGTATGTCACAAGGGTGTATTTTTACAAGGGTGACTTTTTTTGTGTTCTGCAGAAGAATGAAACTTTTACTGGTTTGGAACGACATGAGGGTGAGCAAATAATGACAGTGTTTCATTTTTGGGTGAACTGTCCCTTTAAAACAGTGCATTCAATTGTAACAATGTTTGTTTTCATCAGTTTGTGGTAATAAATAACCCCGTCGTAAATGCCATCGTTTAAGCACAGATATCATTTTAGCATTGACCATCCTCTGTTTTACAGGCCTCAGTAGAGGCATTTTAATGGTCTTAGAGTCTTTTCGCAAGCAGACATTTCATTAAAGTTTTGCATTATTCAGCAGCTAGCTAAAGAGCTTTCGTTCAAGGCTGTTATCAATAGGTAATTAATGGACCAACAAAGAGCCTCCCCGAGCGCAAGATCTTTGCTCACCAAACAAACCGACTGATGGAGGTTGCAGACAACAAAGACACCTTGTTGGTGAGGTTTGACGCATGGAGGGATGAGAAAGCACTTCGTGGGAGGTGTGTACCAGCTGCCGTTTGGACAAATGTTGGATTTAGATTCAGATTGAAAAGTGTCCTGTCCCTCACGTCACGCTTGTGACTCATAAATATGACTCATTGCTGCAGTTTTCATTAAGCCTTCACTTGCCAATAATAGTACAAGCACTCACTGGATGGAACACACTCTATTTTTGTGTTGTGCTTGTGAGATAATAATATTAGTCTTCTATGACAACGAACGTAGAATAGTATTTGACATGCTATTTCTGCTTATTAGCAATCGTCTGTGTTAACGCTGGTCTATCGTTAAATAAAAAAAAGTTAGTGGTGCTAACAGCGGCACTCCAAATCAATGTTCAGCAGTAATCAAATTCCATTTTATAGCATTTTCATCAGACTTCCCACCTAACAGGAAGTCAGCGGCTGATTTTCCAAGCTTCACACAAGCTTATAATTTACTGGTCTGTCCTAGTTAGAGGTGGAGAACAGATTTGGTGTAGGAAGACGGAGCTGTGGGAGGATACGACTTATCAGGGTGTTTCACGGCCCCTTCTGTTATGTGTTTTTAATCATTGAATGTGCACAATGCCAAAGAAAAGCTGCCGTGCTGTGGTTGCTAAGATGAAGCCAACGTAATCTACAGCTCTGATTGAATATAGATCCGTGGTAAATGTTATTGATGAGGCTTCTAGATGAGCCTCCATTCATTATCTGGCCTGATTGCCCGGATACTGGGATAACAAAGTATCTAGTTTAAACAGAGGTGGTGCTTGATTTGTGGCATATGTAAGGGTCATTTAACACCACCCATGTCCCCGTAGTAAATCACATCACGTGTTAGATGGTTGCACGAACAGACATGCTCTTTGAATATATGAGTCATATGTGGACATAAGCTTATGTTTGTGTGTGAAGGAGGCATATATATTTGATTTCAATGCAGGGAGGACTGCATTTCAGGGCGTTATATATGAGTGAATGACACAAAAACTAGTCCAAGTCATAATTTACTCCAAAAATCAAAAGAAAGCATTTTATATTTGATTATTACTTTAATATTATATTTTGCATAAAGAAAAGCATAAAGAAAGTTACACCTATTTGTAGGACTATTAGCATTTGTTTTCTGTTTTCTTTTTGGTAATTCTCATTAGCATGTACACATTTTAAGGATCATTTTAGACAAAAAAAAAATAGTACAATTTATATTAATATAATAAAAAATGTCCAATTGATTAGCATTTTTTTATAATTTCTTTGTACATATTTTAAGGATAATTTTACATAAAAATTTGGTAATACTTTACAATAAGGTTCATTAGTTAACATGAACTAAGCATGCACAATACTTATAGCGCATTTATTAATCTTAGTGCATGTTAATTTCAGCATTTACTAATGCATTATTAAAATCAAAAGTTGTGCTTGCTAACATTAGTTAATGCACTGTGAATTAACATGAACTAACAATGAACAACTGTATTTTCATTAACTAACATTAACAAAGATTAATAAATGGTGTAATAAATTTATTGTTCATTGTTTGTTCACATTAGTTAATACATCAACTAACATTAACTAATGGAACCTTATTGTAAAGTGTTGCCAAACAATTTAATAAAATGTACACAAATTTAAATATAATAACATTTAAGATTTTAATATAGTATTTTTTTTTGTAATTCTCTTTAGTCTCAGTGGTGATTCTAATTACTGCAATATATTAAGATAAATATATGCAATTTATTCACAGTGTATATATACTGTATCTGTAAGGCAGCACAGCAAATACTGAAGTACTAAATACTGATATACTACATATATCTTGCAGTCATATGTATTAATTAAATATAAATATAAAAAATTATCAGACAGCTAAATGTAACTTTTTTTTTTGCCTTAAATGGTCCTTAAAGTAGCCCTTTATTTTTCTTTACACAAAATCCAATAAAAAAAATTCTTCTTTTGATTTTAGAATGAAAAAATGGCCTAGACATGTTCACCATTATGTTATTTATTTATTTTTTTGCTTGAGAAAGAATAGCAATATGCTGTGCTCAGGCTATATGCTCGTTTATCCATGTAATTCATGTACAGTGAAGAGATGGTCAAATGCTTAGGGTTCTAGCTGTCTGTAGGTGTTTGTCTAAATAGGGCATTATATTTACACTTATAAGATTTTGAGGGCAGTTGCTGTTGGAAACAACATAGTTAGTTCTAGTCTAATAGATGTGTTTATATTTATATGTGCTCTTAGGCCTGAAGCGGAGTCACACATGTGAGGTCTGCAGTGTTACGCTCAACTCTGTGGCACAATACCACGCACATCTGCAGGGCTCCAAACACCAGAACAAGTGAGTATCAGCCACTGCATTTCATTTGGAGACAAAAAAAAGACCAGAATCAAAGGTAAACCAGCAGCGAGTCACATAATGATAATGTGGTAGAAAGTACATTTCTACACAAAACGGTAATTTTAATAAAGCATAATAAGAGTCATTGAATCATTCACCAACCAAGTCAATCAGAAATGTAACCACTCATAATACTCAATAAGACACTTGCTGGTAGCCACATACTGGTGTAGCAATTCAGAAAGGTCCACTGAACGAAACTGTGCAAAAGCAGCACTCATAACAGCAGGCACGAGGTGTTAACTTGCATCGTGTTCATGTGAGTGAAGTTAATGGAGGTATATGCGATCAATATCTGCTCTGAATCAATATTCTGCCTGACTGGACCATGTCCTCACGGTACCGTATACACCACAGTTTCCATGCGGAGGCTGCAGCGGGGGAGCAGGCAAGGTCATAGCATAGTGTGTTGGGCTGCATGGAATGTTAATTAGGCAGGGATGAAGGAGAAGGAACGTGAGAAGCATGATGGGAACCGCCAGGCGTGTCCAAGCTGTCACAGAGTTGCATGCAGTGGATTATTCCACCCTCTCATCATGAGATCTGTTCATAAGCATGCACAAGAAGAGGCTGCAATGAGCACACACAAGGACGACCCTCAACGCAGGGGACCCTGAGGCTGAGACATTACCGGAGCTGATGTTTTAAAGGAATAGTTCACCCAAAAATGGCTGAAAATGTACTCACCCTCAACTTAAGTCATCCCAGATGTAGATTGCAGATGTTTGTTTCTCCATCAAAACAGATTTGGAGAAATTTTGCATTACATCACTTGCTTACTAATGGATCCTCTCCAGTGAATGGGTGCCGTCAGAATGAGAGTCCAAACAGCTGATAAAAACATCACAGTAACCCACAAGCAATCCACACAACTTCATTCCATCTTTGAAGTGAAAAGCTGCATGTTAATAAGAAGCAAATCCATCATTAAGGCGTTAATCATTCACTTTAAACCATCGCTTCTGGCTAAAATATGAGTCCATAATCTTTAATAATGCTTCCTCCAGTAAAAGTCCATCCCCTGTTGTCCTCTCACATAAAAATCCACTGACATACTTGTTGTTTTTGCTTGTAAACGGTGCTTGATCTGTGTATATTTCTCTCCCGATTCAGACAAAATGACTTTTTCCACTGGAGGAAGCAACATTATAGAGGACTCATATTTTAGCTTGTCTTTGTTTTTTTATAAACACAATTTTTTTCCTCACAAGATGGACTTCACAATTGATGGACTGGAGTCGTGTGGATTATTGTGATGTTTTTATCAGCCTTTTGCACTCTCATTCTGACGGCACCCATTCACTGCAGAGGATCCACTGGTGATATCCACACATGGATGTTTCTTCCACCTATACCTTGAATGTCAAACAGAAAAAACTATACCTAATTCAGTCTGTCAGCTGATCCCAGTTCAAAAAATGGTTTACTCGTTTTCATTTTGTGTCTCATTCAGACTCAGGATCATTGAGAAGGTCCAAACAATGATCCTTCACAGAACGCTTGGGTTCACTTATACGATTTCTTCACAAACAAAACACCTCTAATGTCAACTGTTACAATATTTTATTTACAAATAAAGGGTTGCACTGTGTATTAAGTTATCATCGATGTTACATTTATTAAGCATTCCATTTGAGTAGGGCTGGGAAAGTGAGCACTTAGAAAGCTTTCAAGCACTCAGGGCATGAAATGAGAACTTGACATACGTTCAGTAAGTCTGTTTAGTCATGGGTACTTAGACACTCCCTTTGAACTCCTCACCTCCACCAACGTTTCCAAGCAGAGCAGGGGATTTGGTCGTCAGCCACCTACTGTGCATTTCATGCTTTTTGTGTTGTTCCAGTTTGAGTCCCCACTTCATTAACCTCAAAAACACATTGAAACCAGTCATTTGACAGAGTGCAAAGAGTTACAAGTCTGTCTGGATGCCGGTGTCCGAATCTTTTGGATTCGGCTCAATTGAGCGTTTGCTGCCAGTTTGTGACAAACACCGGAATTGGAAAATCAATGACGGATCAATAAAAGAGCAACGAGTGTCACTGCTGGAGTTCTGTTCGGGTCACTCATCACACACACTTCCAATCAGTGTTAATGAAATTACTTATGAAAAGGATCATTGATGAAGTGTTTTTGGATTTGCTTAAACTACAAAGCACATAAAACTCACTGTTGAAAAAAAACAACAACATAGCAAGATGAAAAGCAATGAACAGTTTGTTCAATGTGAGTCATATGAAAATGAAAAACAAATAATAAAGCAAGCATGAAGTGCCACTGCTAAACATAACCGGAAGTGGGGCATAAGCAGATAATACGACAAAAAAACCTGCTACGTACAAAAAATGTAGTGGGTTAATTCTCTCAAACAAACACATCCTACGCAGATTAATCAGATATATACACAACATAAAGGTTGTGTAGTATAACTTATATCTTCACAAAATGCCACAAATGCACAATAACTTGAACTAACTTACATGCTAGTCCGAATGTCACATTGTGAATGTGGTCCTCCTTAACAATGCACTAAAACACATAAACTGAATAATTAAAGTGTAAGGTTTCACAATAATATATTACTATTTTAGCACTTTCTTGCACACTGAAATGGTATTTTTGTTTTGTTTGCTTTCCCTCACAGCTTGAAGAACAAATGAACTTAAATGATGGAGCTCCTCTATTTCATCTCTACTCCTGAAACTATTTGAGGATCAGTCTGTGGAAGTCATGACAGTGATGTCAGTTCATATTCTCTTGATTCATTGTGTTGTGACAGTGATATGGACACTACCAGTGCAGACAGAGACCTGGACTGTGATAATGGATTATGGACCAGTGCATTTAGCTAAATTTGTAGATAAAAGAAAAGAAAAAATTACATCCCTGAACACTTTAATGTATATATTTAAGGCATGTCAACTGGACACACTCATGGCTTTCTTATTTTAATGTGGTGTGATTCAAATATTTTGATTGTTATTGTATTCATATTTTAATTTAAATGTATTTGAATTTGTGTGTGTAAGATCTGAACATTTTGTATTAGAGTGAAAATGTCATTCAAATGTTGTTTTTCTCTGTAGTCCACTAAATATGTATGCATTTCCTTGTTTTTTTTAATTTTGTACATACAGTACAGTCTGAGGGAACTGCTCTCGAATGATATTGAAATGAGACTTTGTCAACATTTTGAAGCTGAATTTAATCGGCATACTAACAAAAGCAATTTCATAACTTCAACAAGACTTTCTAGTGACGTGTCATTCTAAATGTTCAGCAAACACTTTTTCTACATTAGCTGCTGTATGAATAGACAGAAAATGAACTATCTCTTGCAATGACTGTAGAAGCAAGAAACCCAAGTGTTAACTATAAGGAAGCATTACTGAGATGAAAAATTTATATTCTGCTATCATGGTGTACTTTGCTGAAATTGGGGTCATTTGAGTGCTTTTCACAAAGGACTGAACACTGATTTCCGTTTGTGCACACAAGCTTTGTGTTTCCATTTTAAAAAGCCCAAATAATCTAATTATCCCCAAAATTATGACTTTTTAAAATGAAGCTAAGATGCTAGCATTATTTATAATTAAAATTGAATCCCTTATAAATGACATAAAAACAATTCTGACACAAATACGATTAGTAGTTCTGTTTTCTTTATGTTATAGTAGCATGCAGCTTCAAACACTATCAATATGAATGCCTGACTTACTGTGTCACAATACTAACTCACACTTATTTAGCAAGTGCCACTGTTGTTTTAGTACTGGAATGAGAAGCAAACAACAGAACACAAAGCTATCCCCATAAATCACATCTCAGTGTCTCCCAAAGGCCTTTTTCTTAGTGTTTTTCATTCTGCTGAAATGATGTGCATTGCAAGAGGACCCACGGGGCTTTAAAGATAAAAGGAACAATGTAAGACAGCCTTTAGAAATGAAATGGATTGCAAGTGATTCCCAACAGACAGTGAGTGGCTGGATCTCTGAAGGGCCCGGAGGAGTTTCTCTTGATGACTGTTCCCTGATGTACTGAAAATGTTTCTCGAAATCTCCATTTTAGCAGGTTTCACCATGCTTTGAGAAAGTCATACAGTTACTGAAATCTTAAAACATGGAATTAAGGTGGCGCAATATTAAAATGCAGCTTTAGTTAACAAAATAAGCCAGTTTAAACACGGCGGTTTGGTTAAGTTGTTCTGTAGCAAAGATATAAAGCGCAACTGCAGCTGTGAGTCCGTATTTCTGTGGGTTCAGCTCATTATGCATCTCTGCAATATCATGATTGATTATTTAAATGAATGCAAATAGCACAGCAAGGGCCATTGATAATGTATTCAGCACATTTGCCTTTAAATAATAGCATATAGAGAGGGTTTTGGACGACAAAATGTCATGTGCCAGAAGCCAACATTGTTCTGTCATATGAATTAGAAATTGAATTTGTGGAGCACATTTTCTGAAAGTATCTGTAATCTCAATTAAACTGCTCACTCAGTATCAGTGTGTGATGGATTTCCTCATACCGACAGTAAGACCAGCATCATCAAGCACAATACACCACATTTTCATTATATCTACCAGATAAAACCAAAGGATGCATGTTGTATGATGTTCTGCTGCCTTTGCAAGTCTGTCTGGCTTGTTATTTCTTGAGATGAACTAGCTGCCTCCTTCAATTTGACCATTGCAAATTGCACTGGTAAAAACAAGCCACTAAATAGGCCGTGATAGTCATCCAGTGTCATTCGTTATAGAGCTTCGAGGGCACGCTTGTAAACTTGTTTGTTTTTACTCATTACCGGAGTTCTTTGAGGGTAAAATTCTTCCATATGTCGGGGTTTGAGGGCTGTGGTATTCACTGGCTCCGAGTCGATTCAAAAGCTCAACTAAACTCATGGAGGACTGAAACCATTTGCTCATTACGACTGATGGACAAGCGGACGGTTAAATAAAATACTTTTCCACATAGTTAAAGGGATAGTTCACCCCAAAATTAATTTCCCTTAAGTCGTTCCAAATGTGTATCCCCTTCTTTCTTCTGTGGAATATAAAAGAAACTATTCTGAGAAATGTCTTGATGGTTTTTCATCCATACAATGGAAGGCAATGGTCAAAAACAACAACATTCATGATTACCAACATTCTTCAAAATGTCTTCTTTTGTGTTCCACACGCACACACACACACACACACAAAGTTATACAGTTTTGGAAGGATGTGATGATGAGTAAATGATGACAGAATTTAAAATTTTTGCGAACTATCCTTTTGAAGTCAGTGATATTTGAAAGAATTACAATTCAATGGCCGGACAGACGGTTCTCAATGAAAAAAAGTGGTTTTGGTTCATTAAAAAAAAAACCTACACTGAAAATACAAAAGGTGCAAATCCTTTACTGTCCATAAGGTGGAGTCATGTGCATAAATTTGTACAGAATGCACAAAATGATCTTGATATAGAGCCAACTCTGCTGAATGAACCAGCCAGATCTATTTTTCTTGACTGTACTAATCACCATTGACTGTACTAAACGAATCATTTACAAACTAACATGAGTCTAATATCAAACCAGATATACTGTATGCTTCAAGACGACTGAACATGGTTCAACCTCAGCAGCATTTTGAAAAGTATACATTATATCAGACTATAAGAAAATACTGGAAGGCCACTGGAAAGCTATTTTTACAGACAACATAAAACCTAGAGGTTTTCTGACTTTAAAACACTAGTTTCCCTCCGTTTTGTCAACAGGACCAATTTTATATTGTCTCTATAATATTTATTGTGATTTTGACCTTTTTAAAATGTGGTGCCCCACTTCAACATGTGCATCGCTTTACATTTTCAAAAAATATTGAAAATGTCTATTATATTATTTGTCTATTATAATAGATCAAAAACATGTTTGTATACAGAAGAAGATACAAATGGCACAGAATAACCTCAAGAAGACAGCATTCCAGCTACCAGTTAAATGAGCTTGCAGGAAATATCTTGAGACTGAACTATAAACAGCAGAATGCACAACACAGATTTCACGGTTTATCACGGCATGCTGTGACCTATAGAGATCCTCGCTGACAGTATACATGAGGGAGGGACACTTTTACCACAAGATGCCAGGTTTAAGAAGCTTGAAATCTACTTCAGTTTAAAAAGCACTGCAAATGAATATAGTATGATCAAAATAAAGAATACCAGGTGTATGGGCCTATTGAGTGGACTTTACACCTGGTATTCTTTATTTTGATCATACTATATTCATCCATCCAATGTATCCAATGGTGGTGTGCAAAGTAATTTAATTTCTATTAAACTCTAATCTGACTATTTTATTATGACATCGAAATGCAAATTGAAATGCAAATTGGTTGTTTGTCCATTTCTAATGTATTATTCTTTTCTTTATTCCCTTTCTAAGTGTATGGACACACTCCACACTACGGGCTCATCTGGCTACAGAAGCGCCCCGATCTTCTTGCAACATTTACCCAGTACCCAGACCAAGACAAGCATCCCCCAAATGGAGACAGGAACTAACAATTGGGATTTGCATTGATTAAGGCCTAAACGTGGAGAGTTTACACTATTTGGGGACAGGTGTTAATTTGCATGAAAGACACCGGGGAATGGCACACCCTCTACAGTAAGCAACATATCTCTGAACTCTTGGATCTGTATTACCTTTTAGTCTACTTCTTGTAAGATTGAGACCATTGTACCAGTCGCACAGAGACTATTCAAATGATACCAAATATGATTGTGAATATCACTTGTGAAGTGAAATGTGAAAGATCTTCTCTCAGTGAGATGTGGAAGCAGATGTCTCTATGTTAATACACTGTGTTTGTATTGTCTGTGTCTCAGAAGATCAACGTGTCGGAGGTTCTTCAAGTCTTACACAGGCAATACCATTCCAAGAAGCTCACTAAACCGTTATCAAGAATGAACCGAATATATAGTTTCTGCCGTTTTGTTCCATAAAAGTCATTTAGACAGGACCAAGAGAATAATATTCCTAGAAAGTCTATCTTTGGGGCATTTTTCCATCTTACTGTACGTACTAACAGATGTTCACATGCACCGTGGGCTGACATTCGATTTCCGAGGAAGAATTTAGCCCTGAGAGGTATTCAGGACAGCCAGAGATCCCATCTGAATTATTCATCTTCACACAGTACACACTCTTGTCAGTTGTAAGTTCATTACGTAATATGATTATGTCAGTCTAATGAAAATGCAATTAACCATGAAATACAGTTACTTTAAATGAATGTGATTGTTCAGAGAGCTGCGGGGGTGTTTGTATCCTTGTGTTTATTCTTGATTCACTGGAAGGGTCACGGTGACTCACACTGACACACAGTGCTGCCCACAGATTGATAAAAAGATGAAGTATGACAACTCTAGTTGAACTGTAAGTTCCCCTTTCTCATCAATCCACAACTGGTTTAATCTGGAATCTGTGAGAATCTGTAGAATTAATGCAACAAGAAGAAAAATACCCAGCAAAACAACAATATAATAATAATAATATGAATAAATGTAACTTGTTAAATATATGTAATTTAATTAATCATTATTATTAAATATATACATATACTACATGTATAAATTTAAATACAATTATCAGTAGCACAGCAAGCACTGTGCCGTTTTCTACGTTGTTTGTGCTTTGATTTGAACGAAAACAATGTATCCGTGTGGTGCGGCTGATACAGAACAACATACGCTGTTTGCGTTAAGTGGATACTCTCCAAAATGTCGCATTGGGTGACGCAGAGGAGACAAATTGTTGAATAAAGTCGGTTTTTTTCTTCTTTTGCGCACAAAAAGTATTCTTGTAACTTCGTAATATTACGGTTGAGCCCCTGATATCACATGGATTATTTTACCGATCTCCTTGCTACGTTTCTGGACGTTGATCGTGGTAGTACCCTTGCTGTCTATGGGAGGGTCAGAGAGCTGTCAGAATGCATCAAAAATATCTTAATTTGTGTTCTGAAGATGAACGGAGGTTTTACGGGTTTGGAACGACATGAGGGTGAGTAATTAATGACAGAATTTTTATTTTTGCGTGAACTATCCCTTTAAGAACTGCAAGGCATTGCTGTCTGTCGCACCTCCGCTGGTGCCACCTTGCTGCCACCTGACTGGTGTTTTTGAGAATACCTGAAAAGTCTACTTTCAGCTTACTTCGCTTCAAAACACTTTAATGTGGTTGGGTCTGTAAAAACAAAACGTAATTTGAGAGTATTTTGAGTCAGATTAAATGAGGGTAGACAGTTGGATTAGATGACAATAAATAAACAGCCATTTTAGTAATAATACCTCTAGAGACAAAGAAAATCTGCACTTTTAACGTCATTATAGAGACAGTCCAGTGGTAAACAATAGTTTTGGTACTTAAACATATTTTTGGTTAAATTGTTTTGCTTTTGTGTCATAAAATAAAGCATGTGAGAAGGGCCACACTATCACTACCAACAGTCTTCTTGAAACTGGATTAAAACTTATCATACGTTATTTAATACTTTGCTAAAACAATGTCATATTTCTGATCCATATTGACATCTACATTTAAAAGCACGTGAAAACTGGATTAAACTAGAAGTATCTGACTGTTGCTTATGGATAACACCATCAACATCAGAAAACACTCATCTCAGAGAAAAAACACGATTAGTTCTGTGACATCTGCTGGGACTCTGCTCATTTAATGTGAATGATTGGCTGAAAAGATTTCTAGCATCAAATAGTTTACTCACCATAAAACAATACTAGCTCTCAGGGCCTACAAGACTATTGTTCGATGTTTAAACTGGATTTAAGCCATATCGGCAGTGGTTCAGAACCATACTTTTTCTAAAACATATTTCTGATGCCTACAGTGCATGAATGAATATGAAGTCTTTTGAACAGTGTATAGGCACATGATATTTTAATGGTGGGGAAAAGAGGTGTTATTATATTTAAGTGCAAATATCCAACATGTCTTATTGACTAATTTACACGCTTCATGAAAAACATGTATTAAAAGAAAGTGTAAAGTGAAACGACTTCCTGCCTGGAACATATTTACACTAAAGGTTGTTTTATATAGGCCAATACCTTGACTGCACTTTATTCATTATTAAAGAACCAATATGTCTGAGAATCGGAAGTCCCCACCACAGCTAAAGATATCGTTTCAGAACGATCCGATGAATGAAAAAAACATTGACAGCCAATCAGAATCCAAGCTTTTAAAGGGGCAGAGGACAAAGCTGAACAGAAACGTTATCGTCCATTGGTGTGGACGCTATTTAGTTTGTTCTTGGTGTGAACTGGCCTTAAGATATACAGTACACTTGAAGTCAGGGAGATCATTTCATTTAAGTTTCTCGTTATTTAATTAAAATGATGACATCACATATATGACCCTAAAATTGCATGTAAAGGCAAGGCCACATTAGCGATATTTCAGCGGCAAGTCACTATTCATTTAGATTGAAATACTTCAACCAGGGGCGTTGCTAGGGTCTGAAGATACAGTGGGTACGGAAAGTATTCAGACCCCCTTAAATTTTTCACTCTTTGTTATATTGCAGCCATTTGCTAAAATCATTTAAGGATGGGTTAAAACAACCCAGCATTTTTAGTGTGTATTAATACTTTGATAATTGTACAACAGTGATGACAGCAGAGACAGCAGTATGTAACAAGTTCACAGTCTTTAGTCTAGCAGAATCATTGTAATTTAGGAATCAGATTGTGGGTGATTCAATCAAGATCACGATCTGGTGATATAAACAGAAAACGAGGGCTTCAAAGCTGCGTTTAGTGGAATGAAAATGTAAGGTGACACTAACTTTATTTTTGCAAATAGCACTGGTGCTACAGAGTTTGAAAGATTTGTAGCACATGCAGGCTACACAATTGTATCACAAGAATAAAACATGTTACCATCTTGAAAAACAACCACCAGTATTGCAGTTCAGGACATTAATGTTCTATTATTACTATATAAAAACATTAAACAAACTAAGAAATATCACTATTGTAATAACAGTTTCACTATAATATACAAAACAGAGTATTAAAGGATAACTGTAATAATTATTACATCATTGTATTTTAGAGAAAAAGTTTATTTTACAGAAAACTGCAGGGTGACCTGTTAACATGCAGGGAGCCATAACAATCAATCGTTAGAAATGTCTAAGATTTTATTATACAATATTAAATTATTATGATTTAAAAAAAAATCTGTGACAGTACTCTCTTAATTTTTGTCAGGAAATCATATGCATCCACAGAAAGAAAAAAAACTGCTGTAGGGGGAGACCGGGGATGGCTGTAACACGGGTCAGACGCAATTTCTCAAATAAGGAACAAGTTACAAATCTAATTCTAAAGCTAATTCACTTTTTTATGGCTACAAGACACTGGGTTAGTTGTAACAGCAATGAAACATGTTATAACCTACCCCAAGCTATTTTTTTTAATTAATGTGTTTACTTTGATTTTCAGTATGCCTAGGTCTTGGAAAAGAAAGACAAACTGAGGGGCATCTCTCAAAGTTCAAGTGTTCAAGTTCAATTGTATTATGGCCAATTACTATGACTGACATTAACAAACATTATTAAACACACACACACACACACACACAGTGTTCAGTTGTTGGAGCTGGTGCACATTTGCGCAAAAGCTTCCAAAATCCTTCTTTTTTTTTTTTTCCTCATAATCCTTATTGCATAATGTTACATCTTACCCCAGGGTATGTTACAACTAACCCGGACTATATGAGGTGAATTGTAACATTTCACTCCTTGTGTTTGAAACTAAACCATGCATTTTCTGTGTTATGCTGCAAAGATAACAGCTACGCCATTTAATAGCAGGCACTTGTGACTAGTTTGAATCACAATTTGAACACACTGATTTACAAGAACTCCAAGATACAGACAGAAATGTCAAAAATGTTACAACCCCAGTCTCCCCTACTTCTCTACACCGGAGAAAAACGTATGGATATGGATGTTTACTTCCAATTTCTTTTGGAGAAAAGTGTTAGCTTTCCTATTTTTATCCAACTAAGGAGTTGTGTGAACAGTAGTGAATACACACATATTGTAATGTCTGTTTCGTTCATACTGGTATCCGGAGGGCGTCCTCACTGAAGTAATAGAACTCATGACGCTCCAGGAAATCCCTTATATTGACAAAGTTTTATAAATCCCTAATATATCCAGCTATTGCTGTGACTGAATTAAATACATTTAGAGACGTTTTACATGATGAAACATATACAATAAACATACGTTTGCGACATTATATGGTTTATCTGTGTTCTTCAAGCCACCTCGGGCGTTTTTTAAAAATAAAAATAAAGTATATTTATAATGCATGTTAATTGCTTTCTATCACCGTATTGAATACTATAATAGTATGATTTCTGCCTCATTCTCTGATATGAAACCATGTCAGAAAGTTATTTCAAACGCTCGACTGATGTTAAGTGAATTTGGACAAAAAAAAAAACATGTCATTAAATGTTCTCTTTGTTTGACAACAGATTTGTAAACAGGCTCACACAGCGCAAAATTGAATCGCATGCGTGCTATACTAAATTTATTGATCGCACAGACCGATTTTTTCGTCTATGTCGCATTGTAAGCGGTAGCCTAATCTATACAGCCAGCAGCGCAGACTGTTTTTCTTCATGGATTTCTAACACTTGAGAAACAAATTAAATGTTTCTAAACATTTTATTTGGGAAGTAAAACATGTTCCATCTTCAAGATCAGGGGCTTAAGCCCCCCAAAGCAAATAGCATAATTAGTATTTTGTATATATTTCCTTTAGGTTTATATTTTCCCCCCTCACATAATTTTCTTTATTTTAAGTTGGTACATTAACAACACCATAAAAGCACATGCACAAGCATTTAAAGCATGTGCCTACAGTGTATACAAAATATGGCTGTTTTGTCAACTCTGAATTTAACAGATGGAGCTGAAATCTATTTTGAAACCACCCTGCAGACATTCATTCACTAAATGCTAGCTTCAGCAATGTTTATTACATTAATATTTCACACGTTTGTTGTTTGACAGTGTTAACTCATTGAGTGACTGGCAAGGGAAACACATTTTAAGAAAAAGGAATAATCATGACAATACATTTATTACTATTGTTTTTTTTTTAAAGCCCTAAATGCTAGCTTCAGCAATGTTTATTACATTAATATTTCACGTTTGTTGTTTGACAGTGTTAACTCATTGAGTGACTGGCAAGGGAAACACATTTTAAGAAAAAGGAATAATCATGACAATACATTTATTACTATTGTTTTTTTTTTAAAGCAGACTGTAACATGGCAATTCAGTCAATAAATACCGAACCTCTTCATAAGCAAATTTCACCCGTGGCATCAGTATATATTTCAAGTGTTCTCCATGGTGTTAAGAAGCATCAATGCTCAGGTGTCTTCAAGCTCAACTTTTCTAGCGCTGGATCAGTTCAGTCTCCTCTCTCTGTATTTTCAGAGCACACCAACATGACTCTGGAAGGAAACCATCACAAGTTCAGCACAAAGCCTTGAGGAACACCAGCCTCCAGCATAAGTGATCACGGTTTCTTTCTCTGTGCACACCTCTGCACAGCTTCCCAACGAAAACTTCCTTCAACGAAACTTCAGCGACTGGCGCGTCAGTCCGGTAATGAGCATAAATGTGTCCTTGTCCTGCTGAAGAGCCATGAGCGCTCTGGAAATGCCCTCAGGATCCTGGTGCAGCGCGAGGATGCTCCTGGCTCTCTCCGCCGCCTTCAGGTCTCCGGCTTTCTCGAAGAGTTTCACCAGGGCGTCCTGGTTGACGTTCTCGAAGATGTTCGGCGAGGCTTTCTTGCGGTGCGCCGTGCCGAATTTGACGCGACGAGAGTCTGAAGACGCGTATGAAGACATGGCGGTAGAAATAGACCGTTTTCGAGACGTCCTGTGTTTGATAGCAGCGGCTGTGCTCTCAGTGACTACAGCATTGGAGAGAACAGCCGGTTTTATAGGGGACTGACCGAGAATTCCCTTTTGAGATTATGTCATACGGACGGCTAGTGAACGCCCATTCGCCCAACTTTATCCGCTGCGCTCAGGACGCGCTGAGGGAGACTGTTCTGACGCAAAGATGAACTTACCGAAGAATTCATTAATAAAGCTCACTATAAGCGACCTCTTTTGAGTTCAGCTTTGTCTAACAGACTTTTTACAAGAAATTGCCTTATGACAGTACTCTAACGCTCCACGATAGATGCCAATACATTTCCGCACAGGGAAGTTTTATAGAGTGGCATCAATTACATTATGCAGTTATTTATTTGCAAGTGTATATATATATATATATAATATTTAATAATAACAATAATATATTTCTTATAAATTGTACCTCTATTGATTATTAATCAAATTTAAAAAAAGTTATATTGAGAAAAATATGAAACTATGTACCTCAGAGGATTAAGAGTTTTTGACATTTTCTTTTAAAACTTTTTAAATTTACAGCTCTTTATACCACTGATACACAATATTTGATGGCTTAATATTATATCCCCCCCCCAATTCAATCAAACATTTTAACTGTAAGTCTAAATAAAGGAGTGTTATCATAATCATCATTATACATCATTACTGATGTGATTATATTAGGTTATGGAATATCGACTGTAACTCAAGTTTTGGAGTTTTCTTGCTTTACAAGACTTGTAAAGTATGAGTACGAGTTTGTGTATTTTATCATATCTGTTTTATTGATGATGAGGGGGACACAGGGTGAGACCACTATTGCTTAGTTCAGATGATTTCATCTCTACAAGTTCAGCATTTAAATGTTTTATGTCACCTGGGAAGTACCTACACTTCACACTTCATGAACATGACCATTGTTATTTAAAATTTCAACAATAACTTTAAATATTTCATCACTTGTCTTTCTCCTGAAGGACATTACGTAGTAAACGAGATGTTTCATTGGCAGACTGCTATGAAGCTCATCAGTGATGCTGGTTTGGGAATGAGGAACGAGGAACAACATGCAACTCTCTCATTTTCTGAGATAATGTTTAGAAATAAGCACTGATTGTTCTTTCCGCATGACGGTGCATGCATTGTACATGTGTCATGAGAAGAATATTCTTTTTTCATGGCATTTGTACAATATAAAAATGTTAATAATTTTAGCACAAAAACTATGTAAAATGTTACAATAAAAACCGTGAAAAATGCTACTATATTTTAAGAAAATTATAATTTAACAATTAAGAATTACACTTTAATTAATTGTACTGTAAAATATTGTACAAAAGCATGAAATCAATATTTAAAAAGGCATATAGTAAAATATAGTTATATTTTTAAGTGAAAATATAAACATTTTCACAACCACAGCTGCCGCTTTTTATTTGACTTTTTTATTTCACATTGGAGAACATGTTTCTTATCTAATATTCATTCAATTAATCTTTACATTTCAATTGTAGTAGATTAACAATGACAGAATATCAACAAATATTGTTGAAATAGGGCCTTTAAATGCAGTTTAAAAAATTTATCACTTTATTTAAATGCTCTAAAAGAAGTCTAAAATTGCCTTTCTGAAAATGAAATAAAAAGATTATTTCTTTATAGGCTTTTGTTTGGTAGGCTATTAGTTATATTAACAACAAAAATGGTCCATTGCACAAGATTAGCCCAGTTATGAATTACACCAAAACAAACAAAAAAGCAGTTGAGAAACAGACTGCCACTGTACTTTTGCCAGCTTGTGTAATCAAATTCCGTAATCAGTGTTTATATTTAGTTCCCACAAGTCATTCCAGTTTTCTCTACATATGACGGGAAGGGGAGAGTACTAGCCTACTATAAATATGTAGTTCACTGGTAAATGTGTGCTCTTATTCTGATACTCAACATTTTTGAGGAAACAGAACACATGAAGCTATTTAAAGTAAAGTTGTGTGGAGCAATCGTCAGGGGGAACAGCTGGGAACATTGCCTAGGCTCTAGGAAGGCCTTTATGTATAGCACTCACAGGGCTCCAGTACTGTGGCAGTAGTGTAACATCTGTGAGAAAACTGTGAGAACCCTCCCAGTGATTTATATTTGAGGCAAAACTACATTAAACGTTGTACTGTTCATTCAGTAAAAGGAAGGATCACGTCACACTGACTTCCCTTTTGCACATTACAGTAATTACTATTGTTACTTAGAATTCTTAAGTTGAATACAGTCCCAGTTATTCACTGCTTATAATGTGACTGACAACCATCAACGAAGGAAGGATCACGTCACACTGACTTCCCTTTTGCACATTACAGTAATTACTATTGTTACTTAGAATTCTTAAGTTGAATAGAGTCCCAGTTATTCACTGCTTATAATGTGACTGACAACCATCAACAGGAGGGCACTGTTGTGAAGTCATGACAACAGTGACTCATCTGTCCCGACCAAATGTCTATTTCCTTTACATGCCCTTCCTCTTTTCATTATTATAATCTTTTAAACTATTTTTTTCATATATATAATATATATATATATATATGCCTCAAGTCACTTGGATCGTTTTTAAACACTTGGCCAGCTTTGGAAAAATGTACAAAGTTAGTGACTTGAGAACAGCGCTCTCTTGTGGCTGAAAAGAGAGTCACGTTTACTTATAGGTTAATTAAAGTTGATCAACCACAGTTTCTGACAGAGAAAAAACTAATTGCTAATTGACTAATTGCATCGAAACAATTAGTAATAGATTGATTTTGAAAGTTAAAAACAATGTAGGAATTATCCCTGATATCATTGGTCTTCAAAAGTGGGTGGGTCCTGTCCCACCCTCATTCAATGGTCCCGACGCCCTGATAGCAAACTTACATCACAGAGAAGTCTATTTATCAGCTGCATTTACATCTGCAAGATGTATTTTTTAATGTTTCTAATACGTCTGTAGGACGTTTACTATCAGATGTCAAATAGACGTTTAGAAAATGTCTTTAAGACGTTTATGTTTTATAATGTATGTAAAACTGACATCTTAAGAGACGTCTATAAGATGTTTGTAGTAGGCTACACCGTAGATGCTTTCCAGATGAAGCGATCTTTAACACATCTTGACGTGCAGACGTACGTGTGCTATGACATTCACTTTTTAAAGGAATTTCAGCTGGGTTTAAACTATTTAAATACTAAAAAATTCCAAGTTAGATGCATGTGTAAAAGGGATGTGGCAATACTTATTCATCGAATCCATGAGTCTTTTTTGGGTTTCACTGATGATTACACTGTGGGAATACATTAAGATTCTGCTTCAGGCCTGCATTTACTTGATAAGAAGAACCTGCTATGCTGCTAAGTAGTAAGCATGATGCTTGTGACCTGTTTTTAGGATTATGTTGCCAGTCCCGCACTGGCTGAGGCGCTTTCAACCCATGAGTAGAGCCACGTAGCATGACAAGCTCCCACACTGCACCGCTTCATGGTGCCCTGCCGCACTCTCTGACTAACTACGAAACTACAACCCTCGACCGTGAGGAAATAAGTCAGTCATACGACTTGAGCAGTGGCGTGCAACAGGGTTCGAGCCCCTGCCCTTTTAATAATCACCGACGCTAAAGCGCCCTTTTGGTCTGATCTAGGTGCCCTCGTAACCCCACTTCTCCCCTGCCCCTCCAGAGGTCTGTACGTGCACGCCACTGAACAGGAGAGCGAGTAAACAATGGCAGAATTTCCATCCACAACTGCTGAGTACAGAGTCAAACAGAAACAACGCAAACTCTACATTATGCTGAGTTTGCGAAGTGAATTATGTTGTTGTACTCATACTGCCGGGAGATGTGACTCCATGCCGTTTGGTCAAGCTATACTGTACGTCCATTATCCAGCTAATGCAGAAGTAGTGCAGGTAAGTAGCTACACTGCACGGGGACAAGTGCTCACTGAGGGACAGTTAAAGGTCATATTAGGGCTTAATGGCAACTTGACTATAATCCATCACACTCTTTAAGGTCACGAAACACTGGACTTTTAGTCTAGGACTATCTATTACCTTGAACTGTTCATTTGTGAAATGAACATTACTTGGACACATTCACTTCTGATAACAGATCACTCTAAATTGTAATGTAGACATTCATTTATATGCCTCAAGTCACTTGGATCGTTTTTAAACACTTGGCCAGCTTTGGAAAAATGTACAAAGTTAGTGACTTGAGAACAGCGCTCTCTTGTGGCTGAAAAGAGAGTCACGTTTACTTATAGGTTAATTAAAGTTGATCAACCACAGTTTCTGACAGAGAAAAAACAAATTGCTAATTGACTAATTGCATCGAAACAATTAGTAATAGATTGATTTTGAAAGTTAAAAACAATGTAGGAATTATCCCTGATATCATTGGTCTTCAAAAGTGGGTGGGTCCCGTCCCACCCTCATTCAATGGTCCCGACGCCCTGATAGCAAACTTACATCACAGAGAAGTCTATTTATCAGCTGCATTTACATCTGCAAGATGTATTTTTTAATGTTTCTAATACGTCTGTAGGACGTTTACTATCAGATGTCAAATAGACGTTTAGAAAATGTCTTTAAGACGTTTATGTTTTATAATGTATGTAAAACTGACATCTTAAGAGACGTCTATAAGATGTTTGTAGTAGGCTACACCGTAGATGCTTTCCAGATGAAGCGATCTTTAACACATCTTGACGTGCAGACGTACGTGTGCTATGACATTCACTTTTTAAAGGAATTTCAGCTGGGTTTAAACTATTTAAATACTAAAAAATTCCAAGTTAGATGCATGTGTAAAAGGGATGTGGCAATACTTATTCATCGAATCCATGAGTCTTTTTTGGGTTTCACTGATGATTACACTGTGGGAATACATTAAGATTCTGCTTCAGGCCTGCATTTACTTGATAAGAAGAACCTGCTATGCTGCTAAGTAGTAAGCATGATGCTTGTGACCTGTTTTTAGGATTATGTTGCCAGTCCCGCACTGGCTGAGGCGCTTTCAACCCATGAGTAGAGCCACGTAGCATGACAAGCTCCCACACTGCACCGCTTCATGGTGCCCTGCCGCACTCTCTGACTAACTACGAAACTACAACCCTCGACCGTGAGGAAATAAGTCAGTCATACGACTTGAGCAGTGGCGTGCAACAGGGTTCGAGCCCCTGCCCTTTTAATAATCACCGACGCTAAAGCGCCCTTTTGGTCTGATCTAGGTGCCCTCGTAACCCCACTTCTCCCCTGCCCCTCCAGAGGTCTGTACGTGCACGCCACTGAACAGGAGAGCGAGTAAACAATGGCAGAATTTCCATCCACAACTGCTGAGTACAGAGTCAAACAGAAACAACGCAAACTCTACATTATGCTGAGTTTGCGAAGTGAATTATGTTGTTGTACTCATACTGCCGGGAGATGTGACTCCATGCCGTTTGGTCAAGCTATACTGTACGTCCATTATCCAGCTAATGCAGAAGTAGTGCAGGTAAGTAGCTACACTGCACGGGGACAAGTGCTCACTGAGGGACAGTTAAAGGTCATATTAGGGCTTAATGGCAACTTGACTATAATCCATCACACTCTTTAAGGTCACGAAACACTGGACTTTTAGTCTAGGACTATCTATTACCTTGAACTGTTCATTTGTGAAATGAACATTACTTGGACACATTCACTTCTGATAACAGATCACTCTAAATTGTAATGTAGACATTCATTTTCTGTAAAGCTGCTTTGAAACAATGTGTATTGTGAAAAGTGCTATACAAATACATTTGAATTGAAAACACAAAATACGTCTACATTGAATGTGATTTTGTACCTGAGCTGCTTTTGACAAAGTATTGTGCCCAGAATCCAGTCAGTCCAAAAAAAAAAAAAATATATATATATATAAATACACACACACACTACAGTATACTATACTAAAATATACTAATAAACAACCAATATGCTAGTAATATTCATGCCAATAAGCAGATAGTTAATGGTGAGAAATGGCCCTTATAAAGTTACCAAAGAAATTAATACTTTCATTCAGCAAGGACGCAATAAATTGATCAAAAGTTATAAAGATATTTATGTTACAAACATTTTTTTTTCAAATAAATGCTGTTCTTTTGAACTGTCTATTCATCAGAGTTTTCACAAAAATAACAGTTTTCAACTGATAAGAAAATTTTCTTGAGCAGCAAATTAGCAGAATGATTTCTGAAGGATCATGTGACACTGAAGACTGGAGTAATGATGCTAAACATTCAGCTTTGCCTTCAAGAATAAATTACATTTTAGATTACAAGAGAAAACATTTATGTTAAACTGTAATAATATTTTACAATATTACTGTTTTCACTGCATTCAAATAAATGAAGCCTTGGTGAGCATGACGGACTTCTTTCAAAAACAAAGTCTTAGTGACCTCAAAGTTTTTATGTTTTTAAAGAATCCCCATTTCAAATCTCCTGCAGTTATTATACACTCTCAGAATGCATATTAAGACATTTAAATTGTACACACGTATCTCTGGTTTAATGCCATTCAATAAAACAGTCAGCTTATTAAGGTAGATTAATTCAGCTACAGTTTGAATGTAGTTAACAGAGCCAGTTTTGAATCAATATTTCTCAAACACTCATGTACATGTGGAAGGTCTTCTCTCACATCCTGAAATGTGTTTCTTGTATTCAGCTCTTCTAATAACTCACCACCAAGATGTCTGTTGAATGTGGGTTGAATTCTTTCACTTATCTTCCTGTACATTGGGGGAAGTGATGAGTAAAGTATTAAATGCTACCACACTACATGACCACGCCCTTCACATTACCAATAGAGAGAGAAAGTTTTCATTTACTGAGTAGTGTTTACCTCCACCATGCTAGAGAAAATGATGGACTGACATGAATAGAAGAGAGATTTTTTAAAAGCATCCGCTGCCATCAGATTACAAAAGCATTATTACAGGTACAGATAAATGATCCCTCAGATTAAATCCTCAACATGGTGACTGTATTTCATCTATTGGATTAGATAATCTCATTTCTCATCGAGCATAATGGATGAGACTGGTTTACATTAAATAAGCCAGTTCGTGGTTCGTACAATAGCATCTCTACAGGGACAATGTGCTTTCAGGAGATTATAAAAAATGAGCTTGTGAAGCAATTCAATTCAAGACAGCAATCCTGACCAGCAACGAGCCTGAATTACCATTCCAATCTACCTACACTCTTAAAAATAAAGGTGCTTCAAAAGGTTCTTCAAGCGATGCCATAGAAGAACCATTTTTGGTTCCACAAAGAACTATTCAGTCAAAGGTTCTTTAAAGAACCATCTCTTTCTTACTTTTTTGTAATTTGAAGAACCTTTTTTCGCCCTAAAGAACCTTTTGTGAAACAGAAAGGTTCTTCAGATGTTGAAGGTTCTTTATGGAACCATTTAGACAAAAAGGTTCTTCTATGGCATCGTGAAGCACCTTTATTTTTAAGAGTGTACGTACCTACAGAAAGCGATGTTAACTGCACTGTAAAGCCACCATTGTGACCCTGCAACACCTCACTGTTCAAAAAGAGTGAGTTTGGTTTTGGGAAAAAAAAAAAAGAAAAAAAGTCCACTCGCTTGAGTTTCACTGCTGACTAATCCAATCGAATTCAAGAGTATTTAGAGAAACCAGCAGGATGGACGTACTAGATCACTTGCAGTCACTCAGCTGCCTTTGTAATAAAAGAACAAAAGGTAAAAGATGTGGCTTCATATCTTAAAACTGCTACACCACCAGCATCACCATTATACAGCATCAATGCTGATCTCGTTCTCCTGAGGCTATGCAAATGATGGAAGAGAGATGACCTAGTTAACTGAACTTTTTTTTTTTTACACTAGTAACTGTTCAAATGTAGGTTGAAAAAAAAAAAAGCTGTATAAATGCTTGACCATGATGTCATATTTAAATATTCTTTGATGCAATTAAAAGCAAATATATTATGCAGAAGGAAATATGCAAGAGTTGCAAGTTGTCAAATGAAATCAAGCAAAAGCGGGCTTTTGCCCAGTTTGGACAAGTGTTAACACACTATAGTTTATACCCATGTGTTTTTCTATAGTAACTGCCTGCATCTGCACAGTTCTAATGACTAAAACAGCATACCATAGAACATTTTTGGTTCCCCAAAGAACCTTTGAGAGTGAACAGCTGCTACAATCATTTATTTTATTTTTTTTAGTGTGAAGAACATTTTAAACACTCTTGAAAATAAAGGTTCTTTATCGGCACTGATGGTGCCAAAGACCCTTTAATTTCCAAGGAACCTTTCCATTCCACAAAAGGTTCTTTAAAGTGGAAAAAGGTTCTTAAAGCTTATTAAAATGTTCTTCACACTAAAAAGTGGTGCGTGTAGGAACTATTAGTGAATGGTTCTTTGAGAAACCAAAAAAGGTTCTTCTATTTCAGGGGTGTCAAACTCAATACGGGCCGGAGCCCTGCAGGGTTTTGTTCCAACCCTGCTCCAACAAACATACCATGTAGTTTTCAAATAAGCCTGAAGGACTTAATTAGTTGGATCAGGTGTGTTTAGTTAAACTCTGCAGGGCTCTGGCCCTCCAGGAACTGAGTTTGACACCCCTGTTCCATTTCATTGCTATGAAAACTCTTTTGGAACCTTTGTTTTCAAGAGTGTAAAAATCCTTACAAAGATTCCATAGATGTTAAAGGTTCTTCATGGAACCACAGATACCAACAGAGAACCTTTATTTTTAGGAGCGTATCTAATATCCAATCAAATTCATGATTCATACATAGTATTATTCTCCAGAGAGAGTGGAAGTAACTGGAAAACTTGTTTCTGACAGGACAGTTGCATCAACAAATAGATCAGGTCAAATAAGCCAATATTAATTCAGCAATCCAGTAAAAATTACTTCATGGGCTCTAAAGAACATTTAAATGACACTATCATATTGGTGTTATTTTTCACCCTCTCATGAAAAGAGCTTATAGTTTTAACATACTAATTAAACACTTGTGTGTAATTGCAATTATAACTGGGTTGAGCGGTTAAGTAAAATAACTAGCAGTTAATAAATCTATTTTTAAAATGCAGTGAGTGGTTTGTTTTCCTGCAGGACGTTCACTGCATGTTCCACATGATGTGCTGACAGCTAATAAGAAACTGACATTCATCCTTTTAGCATTTCTGGGAATTTTTCAGGTTGGTTGGAAACGAGTAGGCTTTTTAAAATCGCATCGGACGGGCACTTCTGAAATATTCTGTGGTGCGTGCTTCAGTTCAAGGCCTTTCAATAAAACAGAAGTGTGATTTTATTTGGTATTCAGCTACATTCTTCACATGAGTATGTGTGAAGTTGAGAAAACTAGTCTAAAATGCCATTCAACAAGACCGTCGGGCTTGAAAACTGAGCTTTTCAGATTATGACCTCTTGTTAAGGCCATAAACATCATATAGTTGTTGAACATACCACATTGCATAAGATTAAAATAAAGAAAATAAATAAGGTTTAAACATACATGCATATATATTTAATTTCCATTAGATGCTTAGGCAACATTTCAAATGTAAGTTTAAGTTTCTTTTTCATCTAATATTTTATTTTGAATAGTTTTAGTTAACACTGTCTTGCAGTGTATTCTTCATCTCAAGCACAAATATCATTCAATCTCAGCCTCGCCCGACATGCGTGTGTATGTGTGGGCCGTGTTCAGACAGGTAACAATACGCTAGCTGTCCTTCAAGCACAGAATGTTCAAAACGTGAACGTCGTAATCATAGGAAACCTTGACGAGCACAGACATGGATAAAGAAGAGAAAATGACAAAGCCGGTCTCACAAAACACGAGTCTGCCATCAATCAGCAGCTTGAACGGTAAAAGCAGATGCAATATAGTGGGTGAAGAATCTAGAAACAGTCCAATTTACAAAAACACACATTTCAAAACAGACAAATAAAGAAACAACACCAGTTTTTTTTCCCCCAACATTTTTTTTATATTTACTTTAGTTTTTCTCTTTTTTTTTTTAATGGAGAATGTCTTAAACATTTTCTGTAGATTCTGCAAGATATGTTTGGAATTAGTAACAGAAGCCCTCCTAAAATGGGGTTAGTGGTCCAAACGCCCCAATTCCGCTCCGATATCAAACGAAACCCACCCTCCCACCTGAAACCTCTGACTCTCTCACACCAGATATCCCCTTTTAAATTAAACATGAAGGAAACTAAACAAAACAATAGTTTGCAGAGGCTCATTACATAAAACAAAGACTTGAAAAGACAATCACTTAAAAAGGGGACACGAAAAGGTGGTCATGATGAACTTCTCATCATCTTTTGGTACCTGTTAAAGGTTGTAGGCCTCTCTCAGGTGTTTTATATCGCAAAGAGTAAAGCGTTAACTTAACCAAGGCGGGGTTTTTTCTTTACAGAGTGTCTACATGACTACATCGCCGATTGAGCGCTCGCCTCTTCTCAAGCAAATGAAGAGGCAACGATCATATACAATCAACAGTTGTTGTTTTTTTCTTTTGTTAATAATAAAGCCATATATTACATTAAAACACTGAACTGTCTTTGGATGAGTTACTTTTAAATACAGTGATGATAACATGCAGGTTTACCTTCGCCAAGTCTTGTTTTAAGATGTGCACCATGAAAAGTATTGCGCAAGAAATACAGACCCTGAACTGCTTGCAGCATTTAAAAAAAAAAAAAAAGGAAAATACATGTGAGCGACAGTCTCGATGCCTGCACACAGAACTCTTGCAATAGTTATTAGCATGGCACATGATCTCAAATGTATAACGCACAAGAAGTTTGAGTCTTTGTGCAGCGAAATCTCCAGTCGTCGGATTATTATGCAACAATAATGGTACAGAAAACAAAAGGTTTGAAAAGACGATTTGGTAAACAGTTCTTGCAAATCATGTCCTTAATTCTCAAAACACAGTACAGTAAAAGCAATCAAAATAGCGTTGCTTTGCTTCAGATAAATGCAAAGATGATGCTTCAGTCAATCATATGTGTGGAAAATGGTCCACTCTAGAGAATACAGGCGTTTAGAAGAGCGCACAGCTCAGCTATAGAAACACTAGCGCTGAAGATAATGCTGATGCAAACTATTATAGGTACATTAAGTATATAAATTGAAATACAATTAAATGGGTTTTTAAAGTTTAAAATGTTCAACTTGTGGGCTACAACGGTTTTGTAGAAATGAAAAAAAAAAACAAAAAAAAAAATTTGGTTTCACAAATTTCATATGCGTTACTTTAGCTGAGATGAGATGCAAGATGTAAGGCATGCATGCTCATTTTCTGAGATGTCTAACATCCACCTCATCCAATCACATTTAACACATATCATAGGATAAAGTAAGCATTAATTCATGGCAGTTAAAACGTGCCTTTAACCACTGTGGTATATGCAAAACGTCGAAAGGTCTAAAAGTGTGCAAAATTATGGTAGAGTTTGGTAGAGAATTATTCAAGTTTGACTGACTACAAAATGGATGGAGAAAGTAGACAAAAACATGCAGACATAATCGCTTCTCCAACCATCTTGCGAATCTTCTGGGATGGTTTTTGCTTTTTTCACCTTTTTGATTACAAATTGGTGTAGTTTGAGTTATGAACAGGAAAAAGAAAACAAATGAAAAAGTAAACATGACTTTGGTTGAGGGAACACCTGAAAATGTACTTGTACATATACACGTGTCAACACTTGTTATTAATGCACTCATCTTAGCTATAATTGGCATTATGAAGGTTTTTTCCACATATTGTTTCAATACCAAGATTTTTTTTGTTTTGTTTTGCATCAACAATTATCATACTCGCTTTGGGTATTATTCACAAATAAGCATTCTACATAATTATGCTGGGTCAAGAATTATTTTGCCAAGTGCACAAACAATGATAAAGAAATTCTGCTGAGCAAATCTTGGGTTGTTTAAAAAAAAAAAAAAAAAGTCAAAGAAGTCTAATTTATAAACGTAAATTTACAAAATGGATTGTTTTTTTTTTGTTTGTTTTTTTGTTTTTTAAACTACTGAATCTAAGATGACCTTACACCACCCCAATTCTATGTCTATATATATATATTCTGTATTTTATATACACTTGTAATATTCATCATGTACGTATTCATTCATCTCAATTTTCCCACCATTACAGATCTTACATTTCTTATCATCTATATCAGTAAATAAATAAGAACCATGGTTTGTTTTTCACTACGTCCTCTTCATGGTATTGTGCGAATCTCCCCGAAATGGTCCTGGAGAGTTTTGCATGTAGGGGGCATCACCTCTACCAAAAAGAGAGAGAATAAGAGGAAAACAGAGGGAGAGACAGAGGAAAAAAAAAAAAGAGACAGAAAGGAAAGGATGAGGGAGAGCGTTAGGGTAGCTGCTGGGTTACTACGCCTGTGCGTTGGTGCCGTTCTTGTCGGGGGAATTGGCTGCGTTGATGGAGTTGGCAGTGCCGTCTGGCTGCATGGTGTCCTTGCGTGGAGGCATTCGTTCGTTTATCCGGTCCAGTCCGCGTGCTTCCTCGAAGCTTTGGATCTTGTGTTGAGGGTTGAAGCCTTGGATGGCTGGAAGTATGGAAGCAGGACGTTAGCTAACGATACTGGTTATGAAGTGACATTTAGCAATGACAAAGTTTGGTTTTGTTTTGGGCGTTACTGGTATCTTTGTGCAGCTTTTTATTATTATATAGTCATATTGATATCTAAATCACAAAGCACAGAATAGTTGGATCTTAATAAAAATTTTTAAAAAAGCAATTAATTTTTTCCCCCCAAATCAAGCAGCCCTACATCCCAACAATAACTTATTAGATATGAACATTTCCAGTCACTAAATGTAGCATGACAACAGAGCGCTGTTCTTCCCCAAAGAGCAGCCAAAAAAAGGTTGCTGAAATAAAGCTAAATATACCAGTCAGCCAATCAACCAACTGCGATGAGAAAAAGAGAAAAAGTTGAGGGTGTACAGTAAAGCTTTGACTAGTATAGATAACATTAACCAGAAATGCTGATGTACCCACGTCAAAAGGCAAAAACAGGCCTAGATCGGAGTTTATTTGGGTGCTTTTTGGTCAGGAAGTGAAACTGATAAAAACAAAGATTCAGTCTCATGCTGTGGTCTGCTCACACCCCAGCCTCTGGCTTCCCCCCCTTTAAACAGCTGTGCGCTTGTGAGACTTTCTGAAACAGTCCTCTCTCAACAGCCAAATCTACTAGTTTATCAAGTGTTACAAGAAATAGCAAACCCAAAAATGAGAATAATGTCATTTACTCACTCCGGTGTCGTTTAAATAAAAAATTTTTTGGTGCTCCACAGAAAAAAGTCATAGATGATGAGTGTCAGCAAATGGGTCAACTATCACTAACACAAAATCAAAACCAATCATATTTACTTTCTTAACACAAGTTCCTTGTTATACTGAGTCACATTATGAAAGCAAAATGTTTTGTGAATGCTGTTGCAGGTTGAATTTGTATCCGTTTAGTGGTGCAGAAATCACACACCTGACTTTTTAATGCAAACTGAACAAAGAAACAAATCTCTCAACGTGCAATTCAAACAAAACTGCTAGCTTTAAATGTAACAAGCACGTGAACTACATACACACAAATAAACACTAAATGACATCGGCGACTACAAAGGGAAGGACAGTTAATCCAAGGGGGAGGGTAACAGACAGACAACACTGAGAAGGTTTCACAGATGTCTTGCATACCTCGTGCTTCCTCTGCTTCTACGGTGGCTGTGTAAGCATGAGTAGTAGTGCCATGCCCAAAACGAACGGGGAAAGAAAGTGAGTCAAGTTATCAATGCAATCACAAGTCCATTCAAACCCCCTCCCTGTTTCCCAATCATTCATCTTCCCCTCCCAACACCAGCCCGAACGCATCACATGCCACACAGGAAGAAAACTGAGAGGTTAGTTTAGTTGCTTCATCCAGAACATAAACAGATTTCAAGACTTGTTTTTTCCTGGTCAGGTTTGTTTTTGAGAAACTGGGCTTTTGAATCTGAAACGCAAGGCTTTCTGAACTACTCTTGACATTAATCTAGTCTATTTTTAAAGCTGAAGGTATACAACAGCCAAAAAAGGAGAGGGTTTCGCCATAAAAAATGCCAAGCAATGTATGCATGATGGCAGTTTATTTGTGGCCATCACCGGAAGATGAGAGGCAAGACAGTTTTGAGCGATGTGTCACTTTATTTCTATTTTCAGCTACTAAAGAATCCTTTTATTTACATCCCCTCCCCTGTGCACCACTAACACATTATAATCATAAGACCATGTTGTACTTCATTGTGCCTTGACATATGACCTACAGAGCGGGGCGTTCCAAAAAAGTTTAATGCCACAGATCTCCAAGAATTACAATTTCCTTGGAAGTGCATTTCCCACTAATCATTTTTAAAGTCTCTTTTGTTCAAGGCAGTAAACAGTAATATTGTGAAATATTATTACAAACTAAATTAACTTTTCTATTTTAATATATTTTAAAATCTAATTTATTCCTGTGATGCAAAGCTGAATTTTCAACATCATTACTCCAGTCTTCAGAGTCAAATGATCCTTCAGAAATCATTCTAATATGCTAATTTGCTGCTCAAAAAATATTTCTCATCAACGTTAAAAAACTGTATATTTTTGTTAATATTACCATACTTTTTTCAGTATTCTTTGAATAGAAAGCTCAAAAGAACATCATTTATTTGAAAGATTTTTCAATGTAAAATTCCCCCCAAACCTTTGAACTACATTAAAGATTTAAATGTGTGAAATACTGTGTAAAAAAATTAAATGGTAGAATGCAATATTTGGAATATTTTAAATACTTTTTATTAAACCCTAGCCAAACCCAAACCCTTTTGGAGGTCTCTTTTGTAGGGGTTTTCAAACAGGGATCCAGAGTGTAGAGCATGCTTTACAAAACCATACAAATTTAGTGGTTTTGTCAGAACGGTGGTCTAGGAGTATAATACTCAAGACACTTTTAGCTATTGTGCCCATATGAGCAACAAGAGTTAAAGCCCATCATTTTCTGCCCTCTTTATATTGTTCCTTACAAATAAAAGTGTTTTGCAAATGCAAAAACAGTCTGGCTGGCTTTGCCCTGGCTCAAGTCAAAAAAGTCAACCCTCAAGTCTGTACGATACTATAGATATGACTTGAAGAAGTCTGAACACTCCGAAAAATAATAGCACAATTTTGATGCATCTTTTAAGTCTTTCAACACAAACATTGTTAGAGACACCAAAGCTAAGGTGCAGTCACATTTACTGCTGCTTTGAGAAATTTTTAATTTTTAAATAGGAATCCACAAGATCAGAACTTTCATGTGAGAGGGGAAAAAAAGGTTCCCCAAGCAGAACTCGCCACGCTGATAAACAGAAAGTTGCTTGGTTTAAAAGTGACTTCTGTGCAGTACTTCAAACATTGCTACACTTTTGAAGACAGAACATGAGCCTCTTTTGCTGAAATTTCACTAATATGACTGCACCTTTAGGGTTAGAGATCTGTTCAAATCCCGAACCCCTAGTATGTGCAGCATGTTATATATTATACAACATTCTGAAATCATACCAAATTTAAATTCACCTACTTTCATCAAAAACAAACCTGACCATGTTAATGTGGTTGTTAGTAGGAGGGCAACAGGATGCAGCAGGCTGATGAGTTTTTACAGTGAAGGCAGGGAGAAGCAGCATATCACACCGACAGGCGCTGGTTAAATTGGGTCATATTGCGTCATAGTCATAAGCTCACAGGAGCCCCTCTCACTGTGAAAGCACCACCCACAGCAGCTCCTTGGCACTTGCTACAATCTCAGCGTTGCTAGGAAGTTTTTAAAGTCCCTGTCGGGACAGAGAATCTGAAGCGTGTTGACAAATCCCCTTCATGACCAAACCCTTGTAAAATCTCCCCCCTCTTTAAACGATATCACTTTCGATCGAGTCGATGATGGGTGTGCTGCACCGTGAGAGAGGCAGAGCTGCGGGATGAGGTGGGACAGAAACAGAGTGAGAGAGAGAGAGAGAGAGAGAGAGAGGTAAAGACAGAAAGAAAGAGTGTAACAGTAGCAGGGGGTCGGTGGAGAGCAGGTATCGGCCTCCACACCACCGCAGAGACAGCTCAATGATGCCGGGAGCGAGACTTACCGCTCTCTAGGGTCTGTCTGCCTCCTGACAGCACACCCAGAGGCAATGTCCCAGTGGGGGTCAAGCCCTTTAACTGCAACACACTCTCGTTCTCCTCTCTGAAAACACCCCACACACAGATACAAAATCAGAAAGGTCAAATTATCTGATATTTTAAGAGACTTGTTGACCTTAAATTGTTCAAATAAATATATAATATACATATGTATTATAATACATTATAAAAATACTACATGTATGAGATGATGGATAGATAGATTGCTTTTAAAGAATAGGTCCACATCTCTGATGTGCAGAACGGAGTGCGTGTGTGTGTGTGTGTGTGTAAAATCCTTGGCCATGAGGGATTTGTACGTTAAGTGTGTATACTCACCTAAGAACAGAGAAAACTCTGGCCATCTTGCCAATGGCACGAATCTTATTTCGGATCACCTCCTTGCGGACTGCCGGGGTGCCACCTGCCACAAACATGCACAAATTGGGAGGGACACAGCAAAAGAAAAACAGAGTTAGGGAATGTTAGGGTATAGTTTTATTGATGGGAAAAATGTTGCTGTATATTTGTCAAGTTGAAACCTTGTACATTTTATGAACTACTTTTATCCAGAACAAAAGATAATCAACATCATTACCTGCACACTAATCCTATCTGATGGCAAGAGTCATACATACTCCAGATCAAATGGGCCATTTCATCCGGAACTCTCATAAGGAATAAATAAACCCCATTTCAAAACTCAAAGGCTCACAGACACAGAGAGGAAGTGTGTCAGGCCAAGTTATAATTATGCACCATTCAAAAAAAAAAAAAAAAAGGACAAATCAAATGGGCATCAAGACCAGTAAATGGGACACTGTATTCCTTCCTGACAGCTCCTCAGAAGTGGGGTGGGGGCGTTCAGAACGGGTTCATCTGGTTTCATTACAGCAGAAGAGGCATCACTGTACTTCATGGCTCTTGCATTAAGAACAGTAATACTTTTTAAATTACTGAAGTGACTGAATGGAAATACAGGTCGTCTCAGCTCAGGTAAGCCACTAAGGGCAATGCATGTTTGGTTAGAGGGTTAGCAATACATATAATTCACCAATAATTGATAACAAAAAGAACATGATTTGAAGGCATTCATGAAGTATAAAACAAGCCCCGTTTATGCACTTCCTTTCTCTAAAGTGTTATATCCATAAAACAGATTGAACAATAGAGCAGGAAGCCCATTTAAATCACACAATTAATGCCGAGTTTGTATTTAAAGCAACTTGCACACAAGAATATAGTGTCCTAAATAGAAATATATGGGTTATTCGCTGAGGACTAATACACACTAATCAGAGAACTACTATTTGATGAGAAGAGGGGCATGCTGGTATATATTTAACAGAGTTGAAATCCATATTGAGCAGACAAAAAAAAAAAAAAAAGGGAAGAAAGTTCCTGAATAGACATTTCAAGGTGGTATATAGTATACAATTTATTTTTGTGAAATACACTACCATTCAAAATGTAATACTTATTCAGAAAGAATGCTTTAAATTGATTATAATAAATGCTGCTCTTTTGAACTTTCTATTCAACAAAGAATCCTGAAAAATAATGTATCATGGTTTTCATAAAACCAGCACAACTGTTTTTAACATTAATAATAAGAAACATTTATTGAGCAGCAAATCATCATATTAGAATGATTCAGATAGATTAACAGTTATTGAAACTGTAATATTTCACAATATTACTGAATTTAGTTTTTTTTGTTCTCTCTCCAAATAAACACAGCTTTGGTGAACGTAAGAGACTTCTTTTAAAAACATCTTACCGACCCCAAAATTTTGAACGGTAGTGTAACTTTTTGCTTATATCCCCAACCTCAGACCACAGTGGGGCTCAACTAAACTGAATTTATTTGGGGGTTAAAAAAATGCTACAATGCAGCAAAACCTCCAAACACAGACCCATTCATAAGAGGAAGCTCAAGAAAAAAGCTGTTCAGAAAAACAGCTTTACGTGTTCTTACCTTCACATGTGTCATCTCCCTCTGACATGAGCTCATCATCTGAGCAAATGTTTAACACGTTGACTAGCATCTCTGTTACTGCAAGCACATGAGAGAAGACCAACTTTAACATATGCTTTTCAAAAACCATACTTCTACTATTAATTACATGCTTATGCTTAGTGCTGGGCGGTATGACCAAAAATTTATATCACGGTATTTTTCAAAATTATACTGGTTTCACGGTACATGACGGTATTTTTTTTCATGCATGACCGGGTATTAACCATATTTTCTACTGATTGAGAGAGGAAATACTGCAGTATATTGACTTAGAATGCCCTATTTTACTGTCATGATGAGTGAATATTGTCAAAAAATACCAAACTAAATAGTGACTAAACATGACCCCTTTTAATACATGTTAACCAGGAGACACTCATTTATAATCGCGGCATCGTCTGATAAAATCAACATGCATCTACACTAAAGAGCGGCTATTTTGGCTATATTACTTTTTTGTCTCATGCAGCGCACTGCCTGCGTCTGAGTAACAAACTAATAAAAACAACAAACAAAAAAGTGCATGTGATATTAACAGACGAACTACGCTATTTATAACTCCAAACAATCAGTAAGGTGCTAGGAAACGCTGTTTTGTACTCATTTATTGACGAGTCAGCTGCGGTGTGGCCAACTGAATGAGCTGCTTCTCTGCCGCTCACTACACAGAACAGACGCCGAGAGAGGCGACACTTCTCCGGGAAAGTCAGACCTCACTTTCTATTCAACAAAGAATCCTGAAAAATAATGTATCATGGTTTTCATAAAACCAGCACAACTGTTTTTAACATTAATAATAAGAAACATTTATTGAGCAGCAAATCATCATATTAGAATGATTCAGATAGATTAACAGTTATTGAAACTGTAATATTTCACAATATTACTGAATTTAGTTTTTTTTGTTCTCTCTCCAAATAAACACAGCTTTGGTGAACGTAAGAGACTTCTTTTAAAAACATCTTACCGACCCCAAAATTTTGAACGGTAGTGTAACTTTTTGCTTATATCCCCAACCTCAGACCACAGTGGGGCTCAACTAAACTGAATTTATTTGGGGGTTAAAAAAATGCTACAATGCAGCAAAACCTCCAAACACAGACCCATTCATAAGAGGAAGCTCAAGAAGTTCAGAAAAACAGCTTTACGTGTTCTTACCTTCACATGTGTCATCTCCCTCTGACATGAGCTCATCATCTGAGCAAATGTTTAACACGTTGACTAGCATCTCTGTTACTGCAAGCACATGAGAGAAGACCAACTTTAACATATGCTTTTCAAAAACCATACTTCTACTATTAATTACATGCTTATGCTTAGTGCTGGGCGGTATGACCAAAAATTTATATCACGGTATTTTTCAAAATTATACTGGTTTCACGGTACATGACGGTATTTTTTTTCATGCATGACCGGGTATTAACCATATTTTCTACTGATTGAGAGAGGAAATACTGCAGTATATTGACTTAGAATGCCCTATTTTACTGTCATGATGAGTGAATATTGTCAAAAAATACCAAACTAAATAGTGACTAAACATGACCCCTTTTAATACATGTTAACCAGGAGTCACTCTCATTTATAATCGCGGCATCGTCTGATAAAATCAACATGAATCTACACTAAAGAGCGGCTAAACGGTTGTTTTAGCTATATTACTTTTTTATATTACTCATGCAGCGCACTGCCTGCATCTGAGTAACAACCTAAAAAAAACAACAAACAAAAAACTACGCTCTTATTTATAATTCCAAACAATCAGTAAGCGACAGGTGCTAGGAAATGCTGTTTTGTTCTCATTTATTGACGAGTCAGCTGCGGTGTGGCCAACTGAATGAGCTGCTTCTCTGCCGCTCACTACACAGAACAGACGCAGAGAGAGGTGACACTTCTCCGGGAAAGTCAGACCTCATGTTCTCGGGACAGCACTGGCAAAATCTTCCATCTGTACCATAGCTAAGGTTTATCCGAAAAAGTCGCTAGGTTTGTCAGTATGAATATTCTATGGAAAAAAGCAGCTAAAAGGGTCTGAAAGTTGCTAAATCTAGTGCATAAGTCGAGCTTGTGTGTGTGAGAGACGCGGGAGCTGATGGCAGGGGGCGGTGGATATTTGTGGCGGTCAATCTGGATATTGTGGATGAGTTCTTTGGTGTCATCACGTTCTATTAGTTCTACAGCTTCAGTTTTGGAACTTTCACGGTTCGTAACACATACAGCTATTCCCTCACCACAGTGCAACTGTGAAAAGGGACCCCTTTCAAACTGTGTCGCGTTCCGAACGTTGTTTAGGCAACATACACCGGTATTGCGGTATTTTAAAAATTCATATCATAACAAAAATAAACACCGGTATTCGGTATGAACCGGTATACCGCCCAGCACTACTTATGCTTTAAAACTGTATACATTACATGCTTCGTAGTGTTCAACATAATGCATATGGTCATTATGTACAGATAATGAATGTTGTCTGAATATTTCCTTGAGGATCAATAAACCATCAAATCAGAATTGATGCACAGTAAAACTCATTTCTAAAACCACATCCCATTGCAAATGCATTTCTGATGGGTATCAAAATCAATGTAAACAAACAAACAAAAAAAAGATTATTCCATTCCCATTTGCACTTTACCTTTCTCCCCGACGAAGGGCAGTGACCACGTGAACACGTCCATGAAATTGGGCAGCCAGTATGGGTGAGGAGAGCAATTGAACTGCCGGATGTTCATGACGTTGTTCTCGTATTTCAACACAGCAGCTTGAGGGGTGAAAGAAGAAAAAAAAACTAATCAGAAAGCCTGTTCCGATTTTGAGAGACTTTAAATTTGTAATCGAATCTGAGCAAAATAATTTGCTATGTATATCCTGACTTCATGAATTTATATTATATGTATTATGATATTTGCTGAAATTGCATAAGGCCAAATAGCATAAGGCCAAAAATTAAAGAGCACAGCACAATGGCACAGGCTCAAAACTGTCTTGAGCTCTTACCTTTATTGTTATACACATCCAAGTAGTTTGGTGCGGAGAAGATTGTGATTAAAGAGGGGAAGCCTGTCGTCTGACTTTTTCTGTACATTCGATACCTAAGGGGGTCAGTGAAATTGGGGCAGAAATTGTCAGTAAGAGAGCTATTTACATTCAGTTCAGAGCAGTCTGGTTTATGAGTGTGGTGTGCAGTGTACTCGCCCTGCATCTTGGGCTTCATGTGCTCTTATAACTGACAACAAGTTGTTATTCATCAGAAAGTCACATACTGCAGGGTAACTGTTAAGAGACGGAGAGAGGTGTAATTAGCGATTCCAGCAGTCCATCAGTCAAAACGGCATAACTAACATTGAGAGGTGCGACTGAACATGGACTGAGTAGGCAGCTATCAAACAAATGTGCATGTGGGCAGACTGTCAGCTGGAGTACCTGTAGAAATAGGAACATCCTCTCACACTGTTGTGACAAAAGTGCTCCGAGCTCTTTTCGCTGCCGTAGTCCTCACCAGGGTCAGACCACAGCAGGTCGCACATCGGCCCAAAAGCTGGCGGCTCTTTAAACCTGTCTAACTGCAGCACAACAGTGCAAAACAAACAATCAGAACTAAAAAAAAAAAAAATTCTGTTCTCCAGCACCATCTTATCTGTCACTGCAACAAAACAAATCTGTTCGCATCTGCTTAAAATGTTCAAATCAGTGACATTTTTAATGACATTAAAGTGATTACGGAAAGCACTGAGCAAACCATTCCAAGCACATATTAACAAGGAAATAACTAAATACAATCATTTTATGGTCTGAAAACAAATAGACCAAAAAGTGTTTTAACCAAATGTGCTCACACATATCTGTAATACTTTTTAAAAGACATGTTAAACTATTACTATTATCCCCATAAACTATGATCCCTCCTCTTTTCTGGTTTGTACTTGATATTTTAATGCCTTTGAAACTATCTCTATAGACTCTCTTCATGAACTGGTTCCAAAGTTAAAACTAACCACATCTGTAACTGACATTATTCCAGCTCGCCTAGCTACTTATTCAGGATTTTGATGTCACTGGGCCCTGCATTCTATCAATAATGAATAAGTCTTTCTGTAAGATTTGTTCCAGAATATTTAAAGCATGCTACTGTTAAACCTCTGTTGAAAAAAAAATCTAACCTTGATGTGAGTTCTCTCGAATTTTAGGCCAATTTCTAAATGACCTTTTATTTCTAAAATCCTTAAGAAGGTAGATTCTGTCCAATTATTACATTAGGAAACATCACAGTACAGAATCAGCTCTTTTAAGAGTGTCAAATTATATTTTATTATCTGTTGATTCTGGGACCTCTGTAATACTTCTGCTGTTGCATTTGAGTGAGGCCTCTGATACGGTCGATCATGATATTCTTATTTCTCATCTTGATCACTGTGTGGGTATTAAAGGTCATGCACTGAACTGTACAGCACAATGGTCAGCAACTGTTGTTTTATTGTGATATATAAATAAACTAAGCTAAACTAAACTAATTATTAATATCCCAAAATAATTAAATTTTTAATTTATATAATTACAAAAATTACAATTATATAATTACAAAAAATAGAGAGAAATGTTAGTTTAGCATAATTATTATAAATATTAAATTTTATATAATAATAATTATTATTATTATAGTGAAAGTAGTATAGTATATAGTAGTATCGTAAAAAATAATGTAACAATTTTATGATAATTAAATGTAAATCTTATTTTATTATTGCTACGTTATTTATTATTATTTATTTGTTTATATATTTTATAATAATAATAATAATAATAATAATAATAAGTAAATAAAATAATAAAATAAAATGGTTGACTCAAAACAAGGCAACCATCCTGACCATCTATTTTGTTGTAATATAATAATAATAAAATAACTATTTTAAATATAACAAAAAATGTAATACATTTTTAAAGTGTCTTATTATTATTGTCATTTCATTGTTGTTATTGCCATTTATATAAATAATTTATTATTATAATAAACGGAAAAGTTTAAACATTTAGGAAATATAAATTATGAAATAATAATAATAATAATAATAATAATAATAAGACACTTTAATATATTTGTATTTTTTATTACATTTAAAATAGTTACTTTATTATTATTATTAATAATAATAATAGCAGCAGTGATTTAAAAAGAGATCAGTTTAAAGATGCAACTTCTCAGAGAGGTTTTCAGCATGTTGACATCTTGCTGTGATTTAGCGATACAACTCCCTCTGAGAAGTTGCATGTCTAAATTCATCCCCTTTAAAGAATCATCACAATAGTGAAACAAGCATCGCCTTCGTAACAAATTCAGCACCTTCCAATACTGTCCTGTCATGAATGTCGCACACGCAATGCAACAGCTTAGGACTGTCAGCGATGCCCCACATCTTACTTACTTTCCGGATGTCGTCGAGGCAGGTGATCTCGGGGGACAGGCCTCCGTGAACGCACAGGAACTGCTGGTTGAGCAGAGCGGCCAGGGGAAGGCAGTCAAAGGCCTCCATGCAGGAATCATACACGCGCTCTGAGTACTTAATCTTGCCTGCGATGAGAGAACCACAATAAAAACACCATTGTACTTCCAAACAGGCACAAGCGGAGTGAATGAGCTTTTCAAGCCGAGGCTGTCACACTGTCCATTTGACATATCACAGTAATACTGGGTGGGTGAGGGCAGACCGAGGCTTGCCAACTTTCCAAGGCTGGAGGAAGAGATGGAGGAGGAGGATGTTGCATGCCTTGTTAGGTGATGTTGCAGCAGACCCGCGTGCTAATTGGGATGAACTGAGGAAACCAGCGCGGCGGGAGGCTGATTAAAGGAGGCTGAGGCAGGTTACATGTGGAACAAGGGCCGCATACTGCCATTAAATCCTGACATTTTAGAACGGGCCAGCCGTACAGCGTATTGTAAACAGCAGCACTGACAGATGAGAAACAGGCTTCCTCGTGATGAGCAAAAAACAACACTGCAATGAGCTAACAAGTGGTGAAGTAGCACATCATTATCATTATCATTATCGGAGAAACAGCCAGCCTTGATCTAGGCTGGATAAACGCATTAACAGCCAAGTTTCTGCTGATCCAAACTGAAATGCCATTGGGTGGTTCCTGATTGGCTAAATTGGTGAGTTTTGATTGGAGAGTTTTTGGAGCAGAACCTCAGATCCATTTGTTTTGTTGACATTAATTGAAGGTTTTGTTAATTAACTTAGACTGCAACTAACAATTAGTTTGATAATTTATCAAACTGTAGATATTTAAAAATAGATATCTATAAATATTTAATTGATCAGATTAAAAATCTTATTTTCTGCAATGTATTGCATAAACTATATGCAATACACATATACACACAAACATATAAAAAAATACAATTTAAATTAAATAAAAAAATGTTTATATAAATTAAAATTTATAAAAATTCTAATTACACAAAATCAAAATATAAGGTATATAAAATGTGTTAATTTCTAAAAATTGTACATCCTTGAATTTTAACATTTAGATGATTTTGAATGTATTTATTTGTAAAAATATTAAATCTTGCCCAATGTTCTCCTCCAAACAGTGTGCAAACTGAAGACTAAAAACACAAATTTAAAAAAGCTATTATTTGCATTGTATTAGCTATATATATATATATATAGCGAATGTGTAAAATAAACAGTCCAAAATAAAACAATTTCAGGGATTAAATAATAATAAACCAGACACTTTAATCATAGTAAAATGTAACATTGTAAAAATGAGGGCTGAGAAAACTATAGTGACTGCTGGAAGCACAGTTATATTAGCCAAAATATTTAATAAGCAAGTCAATGAGGGATTTATATAACTGCATGAATGATGGGTGTTACAATTTTGCACAGATTCTGTGTGGGTAGGCTGATCATCAGCTGCTGGTGGAAAGCAGGCAGCCGTTCGATGTGAGGGTTTCAGTTAGCTGTCAGAATTTGTCATGACTGGGCTGATGGCTGATGTAAACCTAAGTGGGGAGTGAAGAGCCCTGACGAGTGCTGAGGGACGTGATTGAGCTCTGTGCCTGCGGCCCATCATCCAATACTCCCAAGACATAATCTCTCTCGGGATGCCACGATAGTAATGGGGAAAAAATTGCCATGACAGACTTGAATGATAGAATGTGGCAAAATCTCATTTCATTCTCTTGATAACGTTTACACACACACACACACACACACGTTCCGAGTTTCTAAAGAGCTGAGCTTACATTCTTGTTTAAAGGTGAAGTACTCCGTGAGATGCCGACACTCGTGGTTGCCTCTGAGGAGGAAGAGGGTGGTCGGATGGTTAATCTTCAAGGCCCACAGATAGAGCACACACTGCAGATGCAAACAGAAAAAGCATTTCACAAAAATACACAACACACAATAGCAGTATTATCATATATCGATATTCTGTTTCTCACAATTGCATTGATACTTCAGTTTTGTGTGTGTGTGTGTGTATTCATATTCACTACAGCTCAAATAATGAAAAACTGAAAATCTAAAACCAATTTTTCTCAGTGTGATCAGAGTTGTTTCTGAAGCACTAAACTACACATCCTGCAGACTAGAACTGCCTTGTACATTTAGTGCCCTTGATTCAACTATGAAAAAGTGATGAATGACTGTGTATTGAATTGTAACATACACATCACAATGCATTTCACATTATAAGGTAGCTGCAGTTATCCAGCCCTAAACATCAGTATGGACCACGTGTTAAAGAGACTGATATCCAAGTGGATATGAAAAAAATATGTTCAGTCAAACCTAAACAAACACAATACTGCTGAACAATCATTAGCGTTCTGATTCAGCTCAAACTAATATGCTGGAAGGCCACGACACAGCAGGTTCAGTGTTTAAGAGGATTATACCTCCATTACTCTGATATTTTATTAAAGGAATAGATCACTGAAAAATGAAAATCATTGTATCATAACAGCACACTAGCATATACGGTGTGCATATTTTTCTTTATGCAAGGGATACTTTAATTACTGACTTAATTTGCCACTACGGCCACTTGGCTATAAACAAGCAACCTGTGAGCAATGGGGCTGACTCGTCTTTCCATTTCAAATCTCTCATATCAAATAAATAAATAAATAAATATAAAACATTTCTGAACTCATTTTATAGGACTAAGAGTTTAGACATTTTTACACAAAACTGGACTGGATGCAATTGTTTTTGTTTAAATTTTTTAATTATTATTTTGTATTTATTTCCAAGATGACAACTGGACCAATACTCATAGTTTTCTGTGTTGTTCTGTTGATTTACACATGTCACTGAAGTAAATGAACATTTAATGAAAAACATTATAAAAACACATCTAGGCAAATAAATATATATTGCTAAAAATACTTTTTTTGTGGGGATGGTAAAGAAAGAGTAAGAAACAAATTCTTGACATACACACTGACTGATGTCAACAGTTTATGGTCAGTGTTTATTTTTCTTTCTTTAATGAATACTTTTATGCAAGGATGCCTTAAATTGTTCAAAAGTGAGAGTAAAGATATTTATGTTACAGCAGATTTCGATTTCAAAATAAATGCTGCTCTTTTGAACTTTCTATTCAAAGAATCACGGTTCCCACAAAGATTAAGCAGCACAACTTTTTTCAACATTGACAATGATAAGAAACCAAAATATTAGAATGCTTTCTGAAGAATCATGTGACACTTGAGACTAGTAATGATGCTGAAAATTCGGCTTTGCATCACAGGAATAAATTACATTTTACAAATATATATATATATATATAAAAACAGAATAGTTATTTTAAATTGTTATAATATTTCACAGTATTACCGTTTTTACAGTATTTTTGTTCAAATAAATGCAGTCTTGGGGAGCATAAGAGACTCCTCTTAAAAACATTACAAATCTTACTGACCCCAAACTTTTGGACTGTAGTGTACCTTTTTTTAGTAAAGCTAGCATCTCACAGCGAACAGAAACTTAGTCTACCAGTGGCAGATAAGAACTTCAGAAACTGAAGCTGATGTACAATCCAAACATGCTAAACCACAAACACATCTGGGCAGACAGAGAACACTTTGCTGTGCTAAGCAAGACTATGATTTCAATCTTTTCACATCCACTTCTGATATCATCTCTCAACCCCAAGCCCTGAAACGGTGTAACTAAAGTGCCTAAATTAATGTTCGCTTCAAATCTTAACCTGTCAGTCACTCTGCATGCACCATTAGCTCATCTCCACTATCCCATTAAACACCCGCAAGGCTATACAGGTTGCACATGGTCAGATTATCCACAGAACACCACTGCGTAACAGTGAACAGGATTTCAGTGTTAATCTGCAGAATACACAATTCATTCTCCATCCTTTCAGGAAGGATAGTCTGCGTTTAGGTTACCGTTATCTTTAAAGAGGCCCAGCAGCAATGGCCATTTCATCAAGCCCTGAACTGAGAGAAACACTGAAAATGAAGCGTTCTCCACACAGCTCTGGGTGTCAGGGTGGGGCAAAGTCTGGTGGTGTAACCTACGCAAGCGTTTGATGACTGCAGCGTCCCAGTCAGAGGGCATTAGCAGGTGGTGTGGAGGATGACTGAAGTTCAGTCCTTTGTGGTCTGTGATGTCCAGGCAGGGAGTAGAAACTAAGCGTGGACTTTGTTGTGAAACACACACGCTTTCTTTCTATGCATCTCAGGTGGCCGGTGGCCCTGGACCCTCAGCTGTGTTTGATGGTATTGAGCAGCGGTGTGTCCGCTCTCTTACACCGCTTCTTTTAACCATGACATTTCTCCCGTCCCTGAACTTTGCAACCAAAGCGCGGCGCAGAGGTGGAAGCTTTTTGAGGACTTGCGCTTGCTGGCCCATTCAGAGTGACATCAGACATCAAGGCCAACGATATAAAAGACGCCAGCTGATAAACCGGACCAGAGGTTTTCTTTAACAATTTACACGGAACTTGGATGTTGAGAAGCGCATTCTCTTGCCTGCAGGATGGCGGGATCAATAATCCTTTAATGCCATCTGCTTCTTCATTGTGGCTGCTTTACAGACAAAGGTGACATGCTGATTGCATCATCACAATGCATGCTGGTACAACAGAGGCTGTTTGACTAGCACTGCCACATGGCATCCTCTGTGGGCCAAGTTATATTAAATGTGAACATCTCAAGTGTCGAAATAAAATGAGCGAGATGTGTTCATTCGACAAAAATGTGTTCAAAAAGCCTTGAAGTTTCATAAAGAGATTTAAAACAAAACTAGCCTCTTTAAAAAAAATGTTCTGGATTCAAAACAGATTTGGCTCTATTGACAACTTTTGTGGCATGCTAGTGATGCACAATTTTTTTTACAGAAACAAATTACTTTCAGCTTTATATTTTGGATAAATTAAAAATTTTAAGTTTGGGTAGTTAAGTTTGGGTAATTGAACTTGGCATGCTGTCCAGGTGATAAATTAAACCAGTCATAGTACAGTTCTTCGGCAACAAGCCACCTCTCACTATTTCAGAAGAACAAAGTGGTTTCTACTTTTTGCTACATTTTTGGTCACTGTGAAATGCATCCACACTGCTGACATGTTTACCTGTTGTAGCTGATCCACATTGCATACGAGAAATAGACGCTGACTCGGTCAAAGTGCATCATCTGAGAAGTGCTAATTAAACGTCAAATTCAAATTTGAAAATTCATTTTTTGGCATTGACAAAACATTTTTGGTTGGCAAAATTTCAGTGCATCACTATGGCATGCTGTCGATTATCACAGAAACTAAGGTTTTGTTCACTAGTTAATAAAAATCAAATACAATTCTATACACTACAACACTCATAATGGTGGTCTGTAAGGCAAGACATTCTCGACAGTTTAAAAGCAGAAATGGGAAGCTATATGTTTGTTAATGTGGTTATGCTGATTATTATTTTTTTATTACAAAAGGGAAAGTTGCAAAGTCTGTACTTTATTGTTAATACCATTCTTTACTTTTAGCAGGAGAAGAACATCTAAGGATGTAACTTCTGTATGTTGAGTTTTCTCCAAATATCCCTTCACAATTGCAAAAATGACCATATATCCCGAGAACGTGGTAAGAAAGGAGTTGAAAGATCACACTAGTCTCATGTTAGCAGCTATATATATATAAATTCTTGTGGCTGTATGTTCAATAAAATGTGCATATCTTGATGTTTTTCCCATGTACAATGTTTTGCTCCACAGACTTCTATTGTAAGTGCATTACTGTACACACAATTTTTGTGAACTGAGGAGAAAGTTGAAATGATTTTCTATGGTAATCAACAGCATGCTCCCGATACTGCTGATCTTAATATGTAATGATGTATTGAGAGCTTAATATGCATTGCATCTAGAGTATTCCTTTAATTATATTTGTTTAGGCATTATAGAAGCTGTTGTTTACCACTTAACCCTATTTTACATAACTTGTGAACATTACAATTACACTCACCTCAATACTGAAATAGCCTCGATCCACATAGTCTCCCAAAAATAGATAGCGCGTGTTGTGCGGGGAACCCCCCACCTCAAAGAGCTTCATCAGGTCAAAAAACTGCCCATGGACATCTCCGCACACTGTAGACGGAGACAAAACACATTAAGAAAAACACTTGAAGATGAAACAACAAAAACAGTGTGACGTCATTGTGGCCAAAACAAAAACACTGGAGAATGCTGCGGGGAAAAAAGAAGAATATCAGACATTGTGTACACACAAGAAGGTCAAGGACATATCTTCATGAGCTTAAGATGGAGGCAAAAAATAGGTGCAGAAATCTTAGGATTTGAGCAACTGAGGGTGCACAAATATTAAAACCACCAAAACGGAAGTGCACAAATACTAGGCCCACTCAAATGGCTGAAACAGAACAATAGTGGTCGCCACAAATAGGATGTGGCTAAACCAACCCCATTTCCGCTTAAACCTCCACAAGGTAAAAAGTTGTAGGCAGAAACACCATCTCAATTATTCATGCCACAATCTCTTCGGTTTTCTCTTGCAAGCCAATTATCATGCACATAGTGTGTGTTTTGAAAAACATGAGAGAGTGCAAAGGGGGGTTGCGGGGGGGAAAGATGTAGATAGACGTGCCCATTTATATCCACACACCTGTTTGTGTGTTTGCCCGAGTGTATGGCGAGTGCTGGGGGTTTCCTGTGGCCTCCACTGGGGAATTAACGTGTGGGGGTGTGTGAGAGAGAGTCTAGGATGCAACTGTTTCTCTGACCTTTACAGAGCAACCACATTAGGGGTTGCTGTGGAAGACTAGCTCCATATGAAAATAATCACACTCTTCTCGCTGACTTGACGATTATGTCGGGGTCAGGACTAAAACTAAAGATTAAGTAGGATATCAGAGATGCCCGATCAAGTAATCGCAAAACCTTGAGGGCACTTTTATTGGTCTTAGATAACGTTCTCTATGAGAAGAACTGTATCGCTGTAAACTAACTCTTATTTATGAGAAAGCATGTGGGTGAGTACCATCGCCAGTGGGCATCGTGTTTTTCTGTGATCCTACGGCATTAGGTGTAGCGAAGATCCTGTGAGAACCACATCCTGGATGTAGAAGCTGGTTGTGAATCACGACAGGTCTATAGCGTCGCCGCACAGTGAGTCATCAAGTGAGCAACAGCCTACCTGTGATGGGGGCCTCCACTTCCAGCATGCATTTCTCGTGGCGGAGGATGTTGGCGCCGTCGTTGATGATGCGTAGGGCCGCATCTTCCTCCAGGCGGCCCTCTTTCACCAGGTGGCTCTTCAAAAGCTCCACCTTGGGCTTGCCGTCCTCATACAGCTCTTTCATGGTGAGCCGCGTCGTGGGAGGGTACGGCACTGCTGTGGGAAAGAGGAGAAAGAAGGACTGACTTTTTAGTCTTGTTAGTCACAGGGAAACCCTGCTGGCAGACATTTCATACATTAGAGAAATAATATGTACATCCAAGACAACATTATACAGGTTTTTAAGCCATTTTGACTGTACAAAATGGATTAGAGTTTTGTGCCAGAACAATTCAGACCACATATTGATTTGGAACTTTCCGATAGAGCATTGAAACAAATGTCTAAATTTACAGCAGCATGTTTACAGCCACGACTGTGCAGTTGATAACGGTGTGGTGAGGTCTCAGAGTCTATCACAGCATCTGTTGACCGAGGTGTCTCCAAGTTAAGGAAGCGCAGCTCCTCCACAATTTCAAAGCCAGATGGTATGTGATAAAATTACGAAACCAAAAGCAGAAAAATTTGTTACGGTGTTACTCGAAATAATAATATATCAGGGGTGGCGAACGTCGGTCCTGGAGAGCCGCAGCCCTGCAGAGTTTTGCGTCAACCCTAATCAAACACACCTGAACAAGCTAATCAAGGTCTGAAGGGTTACTAGAAAGCTACAGGCAGGTGAGTTTTAATTAGGGTTGGAGCTGTACTCTGCAGGGCTGCGGCTCTCCAGGACCGGAGTTCGCCACCGCTGAAATACATCAACCCAAGAGTTTCTTAACATGCCACTTTTCAGGCTTCCATCAAAAGTAACTCAAAGTATGTTTGTAAAACTAGATTATTACATTTTCAGAACCTGAAACCAGCCTAATTATTCAAGATTTTAAAGCTGTTGGAAAAACATGCAGTTTTGAACATTCCTAGTGCTTGCCTTTGCAAAACTCTCTGCAATGATGCTAGGGTGTTTTAGGTGGTTGCAGGGAATGCTACAGTTGCTAATGTGTTCCGAACAGTTGCTAAATGCTTGCTAAAAAGAACCCACTCCAAAGCCTCTTTTTAGCCTATTTTTTGTAAGTCAACGGCCATTTTCTTCTGTTTTATTGTCCACCAGCCATAAAGCATACAATAAGCCACACAATTTGAAGTCATATCATATCACAAACAGTGAGGGATGACTGTGCTAATCTTTAATACTAAGCACCGCAAAGCTTAAAAAACAAGGCCTGATTTTTTTCCCTAAACAATGTTAGTGCAAACCCTAACCTTAGCATACTGCGAGTTCATGACTTTCTGAACTTTCCTTGACAGGTGTGAATGAGTTGAGAAATGACATCGGCCGGTTTACTTTAACGTCTTCCCTGAATACAGGCAAATTAAATTGATTTGTGAAACTTCATGGTTGCAAGACGACAAGTTATTACTCAATTCATGATGACAACTGAAAACATACAGTTCGCAAGTTACGAGGTTGCCTGAAAAATGCAATGCCAAGCTGACTGCCAGAAACTAAAAGCGAAACATATGCATGGTAATAACAGTTGCCGTTATTGGTCAGGAATTGGGACTCTCCCACAAAGCTATGTGGGTTATCAGAACAAACATGGCCACAGCTGGTCCCGTCCCTTCCCCCAACCAACACGCACAGGCCTTGTCAAGAAGACACGAAGCCCTTGCCGTCATGGAGAAGACAGCTTAAATAAACCCTCGACAACTTGGGGGCTGGGATTTTACATTCAGACACCATGTGCATGGGTGAGCATGCATGCAACCAAATGCCTGCTAGAATCGCTCTGCAACCCCCTGAGCCTCAAGCTATTTTCAGTTGCAGGAATTCCACAACATTTAAACCAGTTTAAGAGGGGTTAGGAAGTTACGTCCTGAAGTCGGGGTGGGGTAGAAGGCCAGCTGTTGGCACTGATATGGAATCCTCTCTGCCAGGGTCACAGGCCAGGTTGGCACGGCTCGCTCTCCAGAAGAATGTGGGTCTGGCCAATGGCCATGGCTTTCAGTGCTGGGGCCACAGGCATGAGAGACCACAATGCTTCAAGCTCGAATGACTAGGAACCATCCAGAGACTCCAATGGTGGAATTAGGAGCAAAGAATCGGTTTGGGTTTACAAAATCAACAGGTTTTTTTTATGATTTTGGGGTCTGTTCAGGCAGAAACCATCAGAGGGTGTTGTTCTTTTTGTATGCCAGTATGAGGAAGAGAAAGACGACGAATCTTTCATGCCTGATAGAATAAAGGAAGGACACCTGCTCATTTGCGTATTTTAACTAAAGCTGTAACAGGGCTATTATCTGGTTGGAGGGTTGAGTTTACCCTTCTGCGGCGATGGCAGAGAAAGTGTGTAACCTCTCAGTGTGGCACATTTGCATGTGAAAATGAGGCCCTCAGGACAGGAGTGGGATTTTACTATCAAAGTAATAAAAAATATGTATTTACCCAGCAGTGAGGCGACTGTACTACACTCATGGTGTACACAACCCTTGATGATGTCAAAACCCAACCCAATGAAGGCCCAGTTAAAAGGAGATTGGTTTACAAGAATAAAAATACACCCACTTGCTCACTGCATAGCTGTCCAACCATTAAAAATCTAAATGCCCTCAAAGATAGATTTGAAACAAAACTGAGTTGGTTTTTGTAATCTTAAATGGATAGTTTATCCAAAAATTTCATTATTTTCATGAAATTAATCATTATTTACTAGCCCACGTCATTTCAAAATCTGTATGACTTACTGTGAAATGCAAAATTTATTTATTTTTTTTTTTTTTTAAATGTCTCTGAGTTTGTTTGTCCATACAATAGGAGTCAATCGGGTCCGATTTGCTTGTTTTGGACCCCACTGACATTTATTGTACGGACAAAACAGCTTAAATATTTTTCTAAATCTCTTTTTTCTGCACAATTTGGCGAGTAACTTTTTGGGTGAACTATCCCTTTAAGAGACTGCTGGACCAGACCACATGTATATTAATAAGGAAGCTAGAAAAGGTGTAACTTCCTGTGTTTGGCCTGATCTGTGGTTTTATCGCAATAACTGTTTTCTTTTTTTCTTTCTTTTTTTTTGGGGGGGGGGGGATATTAAGAGAAACTTTTAGGTAAGAAATCACATGGTGAAAAGAGTAAGAGATGGGGCCCACGGTCTGTTAATCATGCATGAGGACAGAATAATTACACAAGCAGGGTGACATTGACCCTGACAGCTCTAGTTTCTATCTGTAAATAAGCCAAAAGGTCAAAACATCAAATTCACCTGCAGCCTGACAGGGGTACAAAACTTTATAGCATCAGCTGCATAACTCACTTATTTCCTGACGACATGCATTTAATGGTGATATGATTTCAGGGTGGGCATTCAGGGTGGTGTTGATGTTACCCACCAAAGATGCCACTGCCAGTAACCCAGCTTGAATTGCTCTTTCATGCTAACCTTTCAAACTTTCAACTGACTGTTGACCCACGTTTAAATGCACAACACAACAACCGCCAGACTGTCTGCCGTTCTCAGCAGGGGAAAGTGAGAAACGAGTTGTGTGGAAACGTCAAGCAACTAATCAAAGCTTTTAAAGGCACTTAACCTCATCTTTCCGCCGCCTCCGTCGCATTGTTCCAAGCTTGGTTCGGCTGATGAGTGCATAGTAGAAAAGTGCCGCTGCAATCCTTGATTCCCCACGCTCCGTGCTTTAACTGTGGGAGGACTCATCAAGACGCGGCCTTGGCGAGAACCTCAACTCCCACTCAGCACTTCAATCATGCTGGAGTTCATTCTCGCAGAGCTTATAGTCCTTTTAAACACAAGCTTTAGTTATTTTTCCTTCCAAACACAATGTTTTCTAAACAAAACAACAGGCCGGCATGCTCACAAAACAAGTTATTTTTTAATATTTTAACATGAGTCGACTGAATTCATCTTTCATCAGTCAGAAAATATGCCAAGACAGAATTATCGCAGACGTGGTAGAAGAATACTGGTGCACGACACTGATCGGTCACTGGGTAGTAGCGCTTTCAAGGTGCTAACAATCTACAATTAACACTTGCATCAGACAATATTCCCTCTCCGCTGTCCTGATTCTCTGTATAATCGCCTCATATGTGGTGAAGTTGGCATCACTGATTCTGTTACTTCCCTGTTTAATACTGTGAAGCTGCTTTGAACAATCTCTATTGTATAAAGTGCTATATAAATAAAAGTGACTTGACTTGACTGACTATAATTCTCCAGTTCAAACCTTCCTCAACACGGATGACTGTCCATTGTGGCTTACAAAACAAATCCCACAAAAACATTTTTCAGACAGCCTGCGATTGCACATACGTGTGGCGGAAAATCCAGGTGTCGGAGTGCTTAAACTGAAAGGAGACGTTCAGTGAAACCTGGAACCAATTTGGAGCTGAAATGCTCCCATTCCTGCAAAAAAGAAGAACAGGGATTCTAGACAGAAAGAGAGTTCGGCTCTTTTTAATGAGGGTTTTTAGATCGCTGAATGGTCTGACTTGAAAATGGAGATGCAAGTCAGTATGGATCCAGAACTAGACGACTACTAAAGAGCCCAGTGCTTTCAGCTCATTACAGAGACTGTCTAATTAAGTCCGATCAGCCAAACACAGTGAGCTGACAGCAGCACATAAGGGACTGAGAGGAAAGAATACTCTATATATGTCAGTGGACATACTAGTTTTAATCCAAAACAAGTCAAAGTTCCCCGGGTGCTTCTATACCCATGAAGCCACAGACCTAATGATCCAATTAGTTGTAGTACTCTACTGCGTCTCACCTCTTTGACATGAGAAACTCCCACGAGCCCTTGATAAGTTGATGCTTAAATGCATCAAATGCATCAAATGCATCACCTAACCAAGGTTTAATCCTATTTTTGTGTCTAAAGTAGGATTATAAGTATGAGGTTAATTGGGATCACACAGATAACTTCAGTTAGTTTAGTTCTACTTCAGACAAAAGAGCGAAGCTGAAGTGACACAGTTCTCACTGATGTTGCCTAAACCATAAAGCAAAAGGATGAAAGCAGATGTACTGCAGTGATGTGAATAATGTTTATTAGAGTCAATGTTGTGAACTGATGATAAATGCAAACCTATGGACTTAATCTACTAAAGTAGTAATACACACACAAAACAATGCATACATTTCCTATTATAAAATATTAATATAAAATTAAAAAATGAACTATGAAATTGTCCATTATGTATATTAACTGTAACTGTTAAGCCCACCAAAATCAGTTTACATTCTCAGTCACTCATTTTAAGTATATATATATATATATATATATATATACACATATATATAGTCCTAACGTAATATATACTCCTATAGTAATACAGAAAAAACACCTGTAATGCAAAATCAAATGTTTATTTTTCGTACTTGACAGCTTTAGCGGTTTCAATTTCATGAATCCCAGGGGCTTTGCATATTCAGACCACTTTAACTATCATGCATCCCCACTAATATCCCTATAATGGTCTAATTCACTAATGAGAGATTTGCTTCTACGTAATGTTTGCACACTAGAGCTTAAAACTTCATTGATCTCATTTAATTCATGCCAATTCATCCCATGCAGCCTGAGCCAACCTGTCAAATAAGCCATCAACATGTGTGTCATTAGACTTTTTTAAGTTATCCAAAAGTCAGTCAACACAACAGACGTCCTGACTTGCTTATATTTATATCACACATAAACTGAATGTCACCCGTCAGCTACCAGCGCGGGTTAGCTAACACACAACCAGGCGAACTGGATAAAAAACGTATGGTTTCACATAGAAAACGTACCTTTGACGAGCCGTTCGGTGGTGGATTGTTTATTCTGCTCCTTCCCCGACATTCTTCAGTGTCTTTCGGTGGAATAATTGTAATTCCTCCTTGTAGCTGAACCCAGCTAATCGCGTTAGCCCGCTAGCTCGGCTAAGCTACTGACGTTTCAGTTCGCGAGGAAGAAAAGTCCTGACCGCTCCGCTGTAAGAGCGGGGAAACGGAGTCAGAGCGCTCGTCCGGGTCGGCTTGTTGGTATGTACGCCCAAACGGTGGGGGAAAGGGGAAGGGGGAGCCCACTGTAACGGCAGAGTTTTATTTTCTGCCGTGTCTGTCCTTCGGGTTTGCTCACACAGGCGTCCCAGCTGCTGTCAATTTCTCTGAGGGAGTAGCAATGTCCGACTCGTGAACGAATCGTTCGCTTGAGTCGAATCTTTTCAGGGAATCGTTTGAACCTGTTTATAAATCCTGTCGTGGACGAAAAAAACCAAATCGGTTCTCGAGTCAACAATTCACCGACTCATTGAACCTCTTTTGGACGTGTCCTACTCATAATGAGCTAAAACCTGATGAGTGAGTTGACATAAATAATGTAAAGTACTAATTATTCCTAATCAGATTAACTGGAAATATGTTTATGACTTAATTATAAGACACTTTAATCGGTCTGGACACATTAACAACTTTTTATTAATACTCGTAGTAATCTGCAATATGTGCCAACAAATGGCGCAATTTTAGAGCATGTTATATGCCACGCAGGTGACGCAATTGCGTAATGAAGTAAAAGAATCACTAAATTGATTTTATGAACTGGTTCTTTAAAATGAACTGTTCAAAAGAACCGAGTCTAAGAAATGACTCAGACTTCATCTCTATGAAGGAGGGGAGGCGGAGGGAGAGTGAGCAGCGCGACAATAAAAGGCTTTGTACGAGATGTTGCCTGTTTTTGTCAAGCGAGCACAGTATAATAAATACGTATTCTGGTTCGATTTTATTGTAACGATGGATTTTCGTGTTTCAATGTTTTGTCTTTCTTCTTTCTTCTTTGATCCACTGACTCGCCCTGACTCCCTTCTTGCGGATTAAACTCTAATCCACAGTGCAAACGGATTTCCTACAACATGGCGGCTTCTTCTCAGCACATATGTTTGTGGGTAGTGTAGTTTTTAACACACATCTAGCGCTATATGGCGTCAGTTATATGCATCGCTATGCAGTTATCCGCTAGAATAATCTTGATGACGTGAATATTTACTATATATCCAGACAGTACATTAATAGAAACACACAAGAAGGAGGAGGTTAGAATTATGAATAGGAGAGAATTAATAAACAGTAAACCAGCATTGTCACCTAGTGGTCAACTAGAGAAACGTCTGATTGTTTCATTGACTTGAAAGGTGTATGGTAAAACTGATTTTAAAGGGGTCATATGATGCTTTTTTAAGATCATTATTTTGTGTATTTGGTGTAACAGAATATGCTGACATGCTTTAATGTTCAAAAAACACCTTCTTTTTCAAATACTGTACATTATTGTAGGTCCTCTATGCCCCGCCTCTCTCAGCTTCGTTTTCTACAAAGCCCCTCCTTCCGACAAGCGCAGTCTGCTCTGATTGGCCAGCTGACCCAGTGCATTGTGATTGGCCGAATACCGCAAGCACTCGTCGGAAATGTAACGCCCCTTACCATAATCGCCAGCTTCATCTTTCAAAATAAATGTAAAGACAGAGCCCGAAAGGGGAACAGAGTCGCGTGACAGACACAGTGATGAATATGTGTTTGCAGTACACAAGCCCAGGTTAAGACAGCTGACTCCACTGTGATGTGTCTTTCTCTCTCTCGCTCTCTCTCGCTCTCTCTCAAAGTGGGTTTTATTTATTTACACACCACGACATGTATGAGTGGATCCAGACTTACATTCTACCACCCCATAATTACCTGCATATGGGAAAAATATTCTCATTTAGTCTTTAGGTCAGACCTATTGTTTTCTTTTCTTTACAAAACTGAATCAAAGAAACTGTGAATACTTTTGTTGATTTAACAGACACAGTAGCCATAAAGAGGGTATAAATATGACAAAGTAGGCCTACATTTAAAATATCAATTTATAATAAAGAGAGTGCTAATTACTAGTTACATGCAACAGCTTTACGTGATTACAAAATAAATGTAACTGTATACAGTTCCTGAGAAAAATGTGTAATCAAATTACAGCTACTTATGAAAATGTTAATGATTACTAAGGGGGTCACATCTGAATATTTTCTGCAAAAAGCTCAAAACGTGTTGAATAATATAATTGAGCTTTGCCTGTTTTTGATATGCACAGTGCCTCCTGTCATTTGAAGGCCATTTAGTAAAGCGATGCTATTCTGATGCTTTTGATTAGTTCTCTTGTTTGAATTTGCAGCACACAACATCTACCAATGCATCAATCCACATTGCTGCTGAAAGCTTTCGGCTATAGGGAGCTGCCACCATGGCAAGTGATAAAAATGCATTTCAGTGCTGGAAATTTAAAAATCAAAAATTGGAACCATCTCAAAGTAAAAAAGAGGTGCTAAAGTCTGATTTTGTGGTGACTGTGCTTTAAAATTAAATGATTAAAATCTTAATTCAAATTAAGAAAAATGTTGAAAGTCTGACAGTTATTAGTGTTGAGTATTGTAAGGTTAATGCTGCCTGGTTTAAATGTTTGAAAATGATTAGCAGTTGAAAACATTCGCTAGAAATTTAGAAAAGTAATAAAATGTAATCAGTTACATTACTTTAATAAAGTAATTGAAATAGTTACACTACTTATTACATTTTGAATGTGTAACTTGTAATCTGTAACCTATAACATTTCCAAAGTGACCTTCCCAACATTGCCCATCGTGTAGCTAATTTGATGTAGGCTATTCTAGATTCATAGTCAAAAAATAAACTGACAAAGGAGATCAGAGTGGCTAAGAGAAACTACTCCGAAAAGCTGAGAAACCAGTTTTCAGACAATGACCCTGCATCAGTGTGGAAAGGATTGAAAGATATCACCAATTACAAGACACCATCCCCCATCACTGTTTTGAATCAACAACTGGCTGACGATTTGAATGAGTTCTATTGCAGGTTTGAAAAACCTTATCTCACACCCCACACCCATTCTGATCTTCTCTCCATGGATCTATTAACACCTCAAGCAACCCCCCTCTCCCCCTCCTGCACTTCAGGTCTGTGAAAGGGATGTGCATCAGGTCTTCCAGAAACAGAAGACAAGAAAAGCACCTGGCCCAGATGGCTTTACACCAGCCTGTCTGAAATCCTGTGTTGACCAGCTGGCCCCCATCTTCACACAGATCTTCAACAGATCACTGGAGCTGTGCGAAGGCCCTTCCTGCTTCAAACGCTTCATCATCATCCTCATCCCAAAGAAACCCAAAATCACAGGACTGAAGGACTACAGACCTGTTGCTTTAACGTCTGTGGTCATGAAGTCATTTGAAAGACTGGTGCTGGTCCACCTGAAGGTCATCACTGGACCTTTGCTGGACCCCCTGCAGTTTGCTTACCAAGCAAACAGGTATGTGGATGATGCAGTCAACATGGGACTGCACTACATCCTACAAAATCTGGACAAACCAGGGACTTATATGAGGATCCTGTTTGTGAATTTCAGCTCGGCCTTAAACACTATCATCTCAAACCTCCTCCTGTCAAAATTAACTCAGCTCTCTGTGCCCTCCTCCATCTGTCAGTGGATGACCAGCTTCCTGACAGACAAAAACGGAAAATAATCATCCAATACGATCAGCACTGGCGACCCCCAGGGATGTGTGCTCTCCCCACTGCTCTTCTCCCTCTACACCAATGACTGCACTTCCCTCTGTCAAACTCCTGAAGTTTGCAGATGACACCACACTTATCAGCCTCATCCAGGACGGAGATGAGTCTGCTTACAGACAGGAGGTTAAAGAGCTGCCTGTCTGGTGCAGTTATAGCAACCTGGAGCTGAACACACTCAAAACAATGGAGACGATAGTGGACTTCAGGAGGAACCCCCTGCACTCCCCCCACTCACCATCATGGACAGCACTGTAACAACAGTGGAGTCATTCAAGTTCCTGGGCACCACCATCTCTCAGGACCTGAAGTGGGAGTTCCACATAGACTTAGACTCCATTGTCAAAATGGCCCAGCAGAGGCTGTACTTCCTTCGCCAGCTGAGGAAGTTCAACCTGCCACAGGAGCTGCTGATACAGTTCTACTCTGCAGTCATTGAATCAGTCCTCTGCACTTCAACAACTGTCTGGTTCAGCTAAGTTACCAAATCAGACCTTAGAAGATTGCAGCAGATAGTCCAGACTGCAGAGCAAATCACTGGTACAACCAACCCTCCCCACTCTCCAAGAACTGCACTCATCCAGAGTGAGTAAAAGAGCTGGCAAAATCATTCTGGACCCCTCACACCCAGCCCACTTCCTCTTTGAACTGTTGCCGTCTGGTCGGCGCTACAGAGTACTGAACACCAGAACAGCCAGGCATAAGAACAGATTCCTCCCTCAGGCAGTCCATCTCATGAACAGTTAACTTGGCAATAAACATGTAACACACAACACTATTTGTACATTTATTTATTTAACACACACTTCTTATTCACATTTCCTTGCATTTGTATATATATTTTTTAAATATTTGTTGTATTATTATTTCCTATTTACTTATTCTGTTTGTACTATCTGTGTCTTGTCACTGTAATCTGCTTGTGCTGTGGAAGCTTCTGTCACCAGAACAAATTCCTCGTATGTGTAAACATACCTGGCAATAAAGCTCTGGAATGGAAAGTTTTTGAAGCCAAGATTTATCACCAGAGGGCGACATTCTACTGCACAGAGAGGGCGCTATTTTTTTTTAATGCATTAACATTAAAATATGAGCAATATGAATGTTTGCTTACTAAACATATCTGAATATCCCCTCTCAAATGTGATATCATGCTGGAACATAAGTGATGGTGATGGATAATTTTGAATTTTACAACTCACTGCAGACCCCATAGGCTAATATGCATGGGAAAGGTGTGAGAGGGTTTCATTAGGCTACCTTGAGTATTTTGGAATTGGATTGGTCATGACTGAATGCATTAAAACTAGTGAACTGCTTCTGTCTGAATTATTATTATTATTCATTATTATTATTATTTTGATGCCAATTAAAATAATAGCTTAAATAATAGCTAGATATAAAACAGAATATTAATAGCTAAAGTGAAATCATTCCGCTCGAAAACCTGACTGAACGTTGCTATGCAACAAAAAAAATCTAGTTGTACAGTCATATCAATGCTGTTAAAACAGGATTCGAACGCTGTATTGACCAATCAGGAACCAGAACCGGAAAATTTGTTTATAATGTTTCTTAATGACTTAGCCTACATTAATAAAGTTATCCAAAAGTAACATTACATTCTGTTTAAGTGTCGTGGGCTGAAAACATCAAGGCTAATCTCAAAACAACCTTAGCGTCTATCAGGGTTCACTCACGGTGCGGCTCTCAAAACTACTTATAGCTGGTATTGTTTTCTTCCCCTCAGCGAAACGAGGCTGAGAGAGAGTTCTGGGTGTGTTTCTCGTCTCTTCGTTGACTTCGTGAGCGGGTGCTGTGTGTTTAGTAGTTGCTGGACTCGTAGAGGTCGTCGGCACCATGATGTTGACTGTCCACTTCAGGCGCTCGGATGGTTTATTGACGCTCAAAATATCGATACAGTGATGTTCACGACACATGGTGCTGAACTGGTTTGGGCTTCCAGCGAGACCGAGACCGCCTTTTTCAATGGGACAACTGAGTTCCCCCCCACCGTGATAACCACAGCGGAGCCCGAAAGTAGTAAGTCGTGTGGGGAGCAGCAGACCCTGGACTTGGACTTGACTAAGACAGTGATCATTGGGATGATGCTCAGCACCATCACCGCGGTCACTGTGATGGGCAACACGCTGGTTGTGATTGCGGTGTGTGTCGTGAAGAAACTCAGACAGCCGTCAAACTATCTGCTTGTATCTCTGGCTATAGCTGATCTGTCTGTGGCAGTGGCAGTGATGCCCTTTGTCATAGTGACTGACCTGACAGGCGTCTGGCTGTTTGGGGAGGTTTTCTGCAACATCTTTATTGGGATGGATGTCATGTGCTGTACAGCATCAATAATGACACTGTGTGTGATCAGTGTGGATAGGTAAGTTCATATGAACAGTTAAAGATTCTTTAAAGGTTATGATTCTTTTAAGAGAAAGTGGAATTCACACAGGCTAGTGATCATCCTTATCTGTTTTCTGACACTTTTTTTTTAATTAATCAAGTTTGATATTACATATTAATCATATATATATATATGTAATATGTGTGGTTGTAGCCAGCATTTATGGTTTTGAAAATAAATAATATGTATATAAAAATGTATAAATCTTACTTTAAGTAATATTCACTGAAATAAATAAAACCCACCCCTACCTGACATTCATTAAAAAAAAAAATTCAAATAAATTATAATACAAAATAACTGTTCAAATCTACCTTTCCCTGAATCTGGCCTTTATCCAAAAGCTACTGCAAAATAATATATATGGATTTTTTTCCAACACACATATCTAGAAAAAAATAAGCATTTAACTGTATTTTTGACTCCAAACCTTATAAAATATCAACAAAAACTCTAACTAAAATACCAAAAATGTCTCCTAATTGAAAGTACATGAATCTGTTAAGCATTGCATTGTTTATTCATATTTTTTCATAAAAGTGAGAAAAAAACAAACAAACACTAGAGTAACCCCAAGTAAACTGAGCATTAAAAATGCTTCCATGTCATTTGAGGCTGGATGAACTATTGAAGCTGTGTCCTGGTGTGTATGCAATTTTGATGGTGCTCTTGGATAAAGTTCTGAGCTGGAACCCCAGGAGGTGAGTACTGCATGCTGAAACACCCTGCTTGACCGTGGTAATTCAATTAAATACTTAGGTGCTTGCACATGTCTCAGTGATGAGCACTGGCCTGACAACAACGTGTATCCCCTGCTTTAAACCTAGGAATGTTTCTGGCATTCGTAGAACAGCACACGGTGCAATCTAGATGCCTGTATGTAGAATAACCTCGGCTAATGGTGCCTCTGTTATATTTGCCTATATAACTTTTTTGTTAAATGTATTAGCATAATGTATGATAAAAGGATTTTGCAACAGAAATACTAAAATGCAGTAGTCACACACTGGCAAAATACTGTGATCTCAGATTGAAACACGTCCATTCATCAGTCTGACTGAATGAAAGCTTGTTAATCTCCCGTTTAGCTGCATTCGATTTATGTACTGTCTCTATAGACCGAATAATGGCATGCAAAACATGCTTTTATACAAGTATTTTACCAGTGTCTGACCTTGTGATCCCTTACAATCTTTTGCTTTCCATTGCTTATGGTTCTTGAATCATTTCTGACTCATTAAGAGTCTAAGAGTCTCAATAACTTCCGCTGATTGATCTTCAGTCAGCAGCTGCCTATTCTTGAGAAGTGCCTCGGACTACATTTTTCATCTCCAATACCACTTATGAACCGAGTACTGTTTGAATCCAGTTATTATTTCCTATTTTCTGAGAGGCTTGTGCAAGTGTATAGTCACACACTGGCAAAATACTGTGATCTCAGATTGAAACACGTCCATTCATCAGTCTGACTGAATGAAAGCTTGTTAATCTCCCGTTTAGCTGCATTCGATTTATGTACTGTCTCTATAGACCGAATAATGGCATGCAAAACATGCTTTTATTCAAGTATTTTACCAGTGTCTGACCTTGTGATCCCTTACAATCTTTTGCTTTCCATTGCTTATGGTTCTTGAATCATTTCTGACTCATTAAGAGTCTCAGTAACTTCCGCTGATTGATCTTCAGTCAGCAGCTGCCTATTCTTGAGAAGTGCCTCAGACTACATTTTTCATCTCCAATACCACTTATGAACCTAGTACTGTTTGAATCCAGTTATTATTTCCTATTTTCTGAGAGGCTTGTGCAAGTGTTCTGCATTTCATCCAGTTTGACGGGGGACACAAAGAGCAAACAGAAGTGTAGACAGTACTCAACATCAAAAGATGTCCATCCAGCTGTATTATGCCAAGAAGAGGCTTTCAAACATCAGCAAATCATGAGTGTGCCTTGCTAACATCACTAATCATATTGGGCATATGTAGGGTTATTTGAACAAACCTCTTTTAAAAGTAAATAATAATAATAATAATACTTTTTTCTAATATATAATTAAGTTGGGTAAATAGTCTATATCTAAAACGTATTATATTTTAATTGCCAGAAAATAAATAAGTACGGTAAAGAGAGCATTTTAGACTATTGGGCATATGTAGGGTTATTTGAACAAACCTCTTTTAAAAGTAAATAATAATAATAATACTTTTTTCTAATATATAATTAAGTTGGGTAAATAGTCTATATCTAAAACGTATTATATTTTAATTGCCAGAAAATAAATAAGTACGGTAAAGAGAGCATTTTAGAAACTAATATGAAATGGTTTTATGGTCCAACGATTTATTTGAAGTTTCTATGTAGGTGTATGACAGGTTTTAACTACCTTAAGTGTCCGATCCAATAAGTGTGTCACTAAGCCTTTCCTTGATCAGAGGGATTCTCAAGCGTGAAATGAAAGCTTTTATTTTTAGAGGTGGGCAGGAGAATATTGACTTTCTGCTTTAGTAGGTAAAGAGAAGCCAATGTACCGTATGTTACATTCAAAATTTTTTGATGAAAACTTTTTGATGAAACCAGATTTTGATGGATGCAGTCTTTTGTGGGAAAGCTGTAGAGAGTGTGATTTTTCACAGATTTAAACTCACATCACCCACAAGAGACCCAAGGCTGAACGTGTTATGGATTGCAATGACCAGCAAGCCACAGCTCCAATGACAGAATGTACACGTTAGAAGTGCATTTCAGTCTCGTTGTCTTGTCTAGATAATTCATAACAGAGGCTATAGTCCTTCTTTCGGCCCAAGGTTACCTATAAACACTATTACTACGTCATAAGACAGAGAAGAGAGAGAGATGCAGCAAGAAAGACCGCTAATCCAAAGATTACATATTCATAATGGGGAACATTATGAGAGTTTTTAAAAAGCATTTGAAGCCATGCAGAGTGAATGCGCTAATGCTGTCTGAAACTTTTTGACAAAGCCATCACGTTGAACATCTCAATGCAAGTTTAATTTGCACCGAGAAATTTCGCGCTTTTTTTTTGCTACTGACATTGAGTGCATTAATAAGAAATTAACAACTGACTGTGTGTGAATCAAATACCAACCAATCAAATATGGTTCTAATATGTAAATGAATCCACTGGAGCTTCCAAAATGGCATACTCTTTGAGTAAGTACTACTTTTGGTGAGGAACAAACTTTGTGACCGTTATGATGGTATGTTCTGTGTAAGGGGTTCTCAGCTCTCGAAGGCCAGAGTTGAGAGCCCCTGTTCTATAGTATGAATGTGTGTAGTAAGAACTAAATCAAGATATACTACATTCGCCATGTTGACATCATCATGTGCCAGTTGCGTCATTTCACTGCCATTCTTTAGCATCCACAGAAACTTTCCATTCCACAAAAGGTTCTTTATAGTGGAAAAAGGTTCTTTAGATTGTTGCAATCTCCTTCACGCAAAGTAAAACTGGTTGTTTTAGGAACTGTTCACTGAATGGTTCTTTGGGTAACCAAAAATGGTTCTTCTGTGGCATCACTGCAAAAACTCCCTTTTGTGTGTTGTTCAAAAATCTTCTTGGGCAGGAAAAATATCTACTTTTGAGTCACTTGATTAGTTGGATAATCTGACATGCTGTGAACGCATGTCAGACTCAGGTCCACTCAGTTTGTTGGTGAAATTCAGGTCAGAAGGGATTTCTCGGGTCTGGTGCTTTTGAGGTATTTTGAGCCATATCTGGCATATTACGGGGTACTGTAGATGCGCGATCTTTGGGTTCAGTCGTTTTGAGGAATGCAGTTCTCTGCTAAAACACGTCATTTGAAGTTACCTCATTAACAGTGTTATCCTCTGTTTCCGCAGATACCTCGGAATAACTCGACCTTTGACTTATCCAGCGAGACAGAACGGACAGCTGATGGCCAAGATGATAGTCGGCGTCTGGTTGGTATCGGCATCCATCACTCTGCCGCCGTTCTGCGGCTGGGCTCAGAACATCAATACCGCGGGAGTGTGTCTGATCAGCCAGGATGTGGGCTACACCCTCTACTCCACCGCTGTGGCCTTCTACATCCCAATGGTGGTCATGCTTTTCATGTATTACAAGATTTTCAAAGCTGCCCGCAAAAGTGGGGCCAAACACCACTTCACTGCACTTCCCCCAATTCAGATGGCCTGTCCCGATCCAGCGTTGGCCACCGTAGAGGGGCTCTGCATGCATGGGATGAAGAACGGTGCAGCTACCGAAGAGTTTTCTACCCTCTCCTGCCTGTTGAACCGCGAACGGCGGAGCTCCTCGATTTTCAGGCGCGAGCAGAAGGCAGCCACCACCCTCGGGGTGATCATGGGAGTTTTTTCGGTCTGCTGGTTGCCGTTTTTCCTTTTCACCACAGCGCGGCCGTTCATCTGTGGTCTGCTCTGCAGTTGTGCCCCCGTCTGGCTGGAGCGAGTACTCCTGTGGTTGGGCTACACCAACTCGCTCATGAACCCTTTCATCTATGCCTTCTTCAACCGAGACCTACGTTCAACTTATAAAGACCTGCTACGCTGCAGATATCGAAATATTAATCGGCGACTCTCGGCTATGGGAGTACATGAGGCTCTAAAACTCTGACTGCTCACAATCTGTTTATATGATGGGATGGTGCATAATATATCTTCTTGAGTCTTCTACAAGTTAAGCAACACAGTTTGGAGGGAATTCACTGGGAATTACAATAATTCTAATTCAGCAAAAACATTCTAATGTAAAACATTCTAATCTAAACATTCTAAATGTTTCACTGCAATTCACTGCAATCTCCAGCTGAAATGAAAAGACAGTAAAATATCAATAAATGTTATTCCTTTTCACACAAATTATGATTGTAGGGCAGACTAATAAAGACTTATTTTCATACGGTTCCTTGCACAATGCTATATTAAGACCACATAACAATTACATACTGTACATACATTTTAAAGCAGAAGCAGCTCTATGTGCATGGCTGTTCTGGCATGGTAAACTTGCTTGGTAGCTCACCTGGTACACTGAGCGATGCACTTGCGATTTAGAGCACTTGGTGTGCGTCCAGTGAAACACAAATCATGATAAAAGAAGTGAGCTAAACTAGCATTCAGCATTGCGTTTTTATCTCACATTTGGGGATTTGTTAATAAGCTAGCTAAGGGGCACTGCTAGACCCTTACCGTTTAACAACCTGGGAATCCAAAAGAGTGCTGGATAGGGTTGAAAAGGGGTGGAAAAAGTTTCCAAAAATCTCTGGAATAAAAAAAAAAAAATCCTGGAATGTTTCCGAAATTTACTGGAAATTTTCCACCCATAGTGCTGGATGAGGTGGATATTTACAGTCCACTTTAGGAATGATTATAAGTGGCACAATATTTTCAAAAGCGATTAAAGCATGAACATTTTTGAACATCACTTTGAATGTCACCACAGGGACATTTTTTTCCCCAATGAGCCTGGGTTGAAAGTTTCTTGGACCCACATTCAACAGGTCTTTTTCTATTTTCTACAATGTACTTTTCACTGTTCACTCTGAACATTTCCAGCATTATGCTACATAGCAAGTTTGTCCAATGAACCTTCTGTGATGCTCTCAGCAACAGTTTTCATGCGGAGGTCAAAACATGATGCGAGTCATAGGGACAGTAAAAGGGCCTTAATGCACAGCTAGATAAATCTGTTGTGCTTGTGTAGTGTAAAGCCTTGAAATTTACATGAGATGATAAAATCTTGATATGAGTGACAAAAGATAATTAGAGAATAATTAGCCTTTCATTTGAACAATACAGCTATGAATTCATACACAATATCTTAAACAAATAAATAGGCAATATAAATAAATAAAACAAGATGATGTGTATTCATTTCAGAGTTTCAGTGATTGCTACATCAGAAATGTGATGCCTTGCTTCAGGTACAATGTAAATCTGCATGAAAGTGTATTGCTTTATCAACCCTTTAAAAGTGTCATGGCATTTTTCATTTGGAAATGAAATGAGTAGATATTAGGCCTGTTTCACACTACCTTGTTGCCCTTTATTTTAGAACTACACATTTACAATGTACAAATATGTTGTTGTCTGTGTTTTAGTGTGTTTGCTGTAATGTAATCTGAACTGTGAAACATACTGATTCACAAAGGGTTTCAAGACCTTTGTAGAAAGAATATACATATAATGTGACAAAGATGTACTGAATATTCAGTTTATAATTTGAACCTCATAATCAACATATTGTCAGTGAGCTTGTGTCAGTATTCTGCTTGTACATGCTGTGCACTCAGTGTTTGTTTTGGAAGATGGTGTACAAACCTAGCCGTCTCAATACTCATGTTTTATTAATAAACATTACCCTAATAAATATTCGATTGTATTTCAGTAGCATAAGCCCAAGTGTCTTGTTTACCATATGGCATAGGTCTTGAATATGATTAGAACTAATGTGTTTACTGTAATGTTTCTTGATCCAATAAAGAAACAGTTTTGTAACAAACTTTATTGGATCAAGAAACATTACATTTACTTCACCTCTCAAGTCAGCATTTTACATTTGACTAAAGCTGAAAAATTGTATATAAAGTAATTACAAATTTGAAATAAATAGCAAATACATATAAAATAAACATATAAACATAAAAATAAATATGCACATCAAATTTAATTTAAATTAATGATTTGAATGATTAACAACTAATTCACATTTAATACTCTGGTGTTGGTTACTCGACGTGGTTGGTTTTTAGTGGATTCACACCAGGATGCAAAACTAGATTTCTTATAAGAATGCAATACAGCATTTTTCCTGTCCTAACCTACTAGAAACACTGCTAAGCAACACCCTAACATTGAAACGGCATGTTTTGCACGGAAGAAAAAAAAAACAGGTGAGGTGTACTGTTAGCTTTTTATTCTCCTGCTTGTCAGCAAAAGAAATCCAACTTTACCTTGACGATGAATGTGAGTTTGCAGTCTGTATGTTATGCAACAACAAGAGTGTATATAATGACAAGAAATATCTCTCTGTTGAGTTATCAGCAACATACAACGTGAATTTATTTTAAGTGAATCAAACCATACACCACTATTTAGTGAATTAAGAACATACAACACGACCAGATTAACCCACATTTCAGAAACAAATGACACTTATGATCCAGTTATTTTTAGTGAATCAATAACATTCAATGCGAGCAGCGTAGTCCAATTCTAGAAACAAAAGACTCTTACGTTACGGTTCTATTTAGTGAATCAAAACATACAACCTGACTACAGTAGAGTAGTCTGGTATCTAGTATATACCACAAACAAAAGGCTCTTATGTTCCGATTCTTTTTAATGAATCATTGCCCAATTCCAGAAACAAGTGACTCGATTCAAGATACAATTTTCTCTAATCACTCTCTAAACATGTTCAGCATTAGGAAAAAGAGACTTTATTTCATATGAATTCATTGGAAATACAAAATGCTATCATTATAGCCTAATGGAAATAGACCTTGCCAAATGAATTGAATGAAAGTGAAAATTGGACATGCTAAATGACAAATGCTAGTAGAGCCTCTGCACACAAGTGAAATACTGTTTTCGCAGTGGTGCAGAGCATGCAGGTGAAATGTCACAGCTGCGTCACAGAAGCTCCGATGAACCACACCACACAAACATCTAGTGGAGGTGTAATGAAGCTGCAAGATGCATCATTTAGCACTAAGGAAATAGTTCAAGTCTGCTGCTCAGAATCATCACATAACTTTTTTGAGTGCTACTCAAGGCCTTCTGCACACTATCACTTGTATACTGAAATGTAAGTTCTGAATTAAAGCTTCTCACTTGAGGGTTTGCCATCTGCCCTGGTTTCTCCTTCCCACAGCATTGGTCCATTGAAGTGACAGCTTCTACCATCTGCATTTCCCCCCTAGCCCCCTTCTGGAGGATAAAGACACCTTGAACTTCGCTTAACCTTAGACAAGATTCATGGGGTTTTGGTGCATTAATGCTTTGCGACATTCAAAAGCTAGCAAAGCCGACCAGCTGAAGATATCAGATAAGATATAAGGCGGCCTGTTTTTGCCTCATCATTAAGTTCTGCATCACAGGAAATAAAAAAAATAAATAAGATGATGATTAGATGATGATGATGATGATGATATTTCAAAGTCTTTCAACACATAAGTGAAACGTGAGAAGAATGAATTTCAGTGCAAAACACAACACAAAGCCATGCTTACATGTTAGCCACATCTAATAATGAGCAGACAATTTTTTGTCAATTTTTTTTTCTTTTTTTAGAATTTTGAGGCAATGTTTGTAAATGTGTATTCAAAAATTGTATTTAAACTAAATGAAAATAAATTAACATTTTTGAGTATACTTAACTACTGTCGGCTAATTTAATTTAAATAATTTAATTTAATTTGAAATTAAATGTACATTTTGTGTCTACTTGACTACTGTAGGCTAATTTATTGTCATTTAGTTAAAAAATCACAGTATATAATGATTATGCCACATTATTTAATTTTATTTTAATTTAAATTACATTTCTGTGTCTACTTGACTACTGTGGGCTGATTTAATATAATTTAATTTAATTTAAAATTCACAGCATGTATTATATGGCACATTAATTTATTATATGTTTTATTTTATTTTATTTCAATAATTCTATTTTAAATTAAATTATGTTTTCATTCATTTTTGTGTCTACTGGACAAATGTAGGCTAATTTAATTTAATTTAATTTAAGAATTCACAGCATGTGCAGAATGGCATAAACATACAGAATCACAGTATGTTTATGCCACATTATTTTAATTAATTTAAATTTACGTTTTGTGTCTATTTGTCTATTGTTGGCTAATTTAATTTAATTTAATGTAAAATTCCCAGTATGTAGTAAGTGGCACATTTATGATACATTATTATATTATATTACTATATAATATTATATATAAATTTATTAAATGTGCATTTTAATTGATTTTAATACGCCACATTATAATGTGTGACATGGTGGTCGCAATCAAATTAACATGATTGAAATGAGATCAAAGCGAAAGTGCCAAAACTTCAAAGCAGTAGGCCTACAGTTTGAATTTATGCTGCATTATGGAGAATGTGTGGCTTTACTTCTCATATCTTTGCATTGTAAATGATGACGTCCGTCTCAACTCATACGCGCAGTTTCATTAATTGTCATTCATTTCCAAAACCCACACTCATTAACGAAATTCTTCCCCCATTTCTAAGCCGTGTGTGCCATGTTAAAGATAAGCACAATGGAGCACTAAATAAGGCTGGCTCGGAACCGGCTACACAGAAGGTGGTATTTTTTCTGAGCACTTGGCTTCCCTGCGGCGATCCTTTGTCTTGATCTGACTCATAGGTGGTCATGTGACCTGTCTCCAGTCATTCTATTGTGGGAGTAAAACAGCCAGAAGCCCATTTAGACCTCCAGAAAGTGAAAGGCATGGCAGCTAAGTCTAATGACCTGATGGGCCACCTGAGGGTTTGCCTCTCTAATCACACAATGAGATCTGCAGCAGCGCTCCTGCGAATCCAGTTCAGCTCCACATTATGGACAGCTCGTTTCCTGAGGTGGTGCAGGAGAGAGCAGAGTTTAGTAAGTAGAAGGAAACTTTCAAAAGCGTGACATTTGGACATTTAACACCTTACCTTACCTTTCTCTAACTTTAATGCACAGAATGCCAGTTTTTGATCTATTATGCAACTTGAGGCATTTTTTTTATTTATTTTGCCCTGTATATGTTTAAAAACTATTTCTATATATATATATATATATATATATATGTATATATAGTGTGAGAGAATCACTAGACACTTCTCAGTAGTTATGGGCCTAGTGATAGTATTGATCACTGCTGACACCTTGTGTTCAGTGACAGACTAAAGGAAAGCACTTTTCTAAAGCTGCCAGTGCCTGTTATTCTCTAAATAAGAAGTTAATTAGGTTTTGAAAAAAAGATAAATGGACTAAATAGTTTAAACTTTGTAATTAAAGCTGTGATGCCCTCATTTGTTGATTACAATCGGTGAATACTTGGCACACTGACAGTTCTTTTTCTTTCTCTTAAAGTGGTCATTATACAACGCTAAAAAACACCAGCAGATGTACTGTGTAAATGAACACTACCGTTTAAAGTTTTTATTTTTTAAATGAATACTTTTATTCCGCAAGGATGCATTGAATTGATCAAAAATGACAGTAAAGACATTTATAATGTTACAAAGCATTCTGCTGTTCTTTTGAACTTCTTGACTCATCAAAGGATCCTGAAAAAAAGTATCACGGTTTCCACAAAAATAGTAAACGCAAGTGTTTATAACATCGATGAGAAAAAATGTTTCTTGAGCTGAAGACTGGAGTAATGATGCTGAAAATTCAGCTTTGCATCACAGGAATAAATTACATTTCAAACTATATTCTAATAGAAAACCTTTATTTTAAATGGTAATACTATTTCACAGTATTACTATTTTTACTGTATTTTTGATTAAATAAATGCACCCTCTGTGAGCAATTAAAAAAGTCTTACAAACCCCAAAATCTTGAACGGTAGTGTTCTATTTAACAAAACAATGCATGTGTGTAGTTAGCAGATTATTATATTAATGCAACATATTTTTTTTTCAGTGGACTGACCTAACAAAATGTTTGCTTGACACAAATTCTAACATGAAGCTTTTATTTTTTTCAACATTACACCATGTTACTAAAAACGGTGATGAAACACAGAACTATGAACAGACACATAATCGTTGGACAGTCTCCATTGTAAGCGTGCAATGCCTGATTTGATAACACCTATGCCATTTTAAAAGACACCGCAATGGAGACCAACTACTAAAGGCAGTAAAAACGTAAGTGTGCATCGACAATAGACATTCAAAATCCAAGTAAATGAAGTGGCTTTGTGTGGAACTTCTAGTGATGTTCAGTAATTACAACCTACTGTAAGAAGCACCAACAGTGTACAGGAACCCAAAGCCAGAGCTTACCAGCAAGCCTGAGCTATAGATATTTCATATTAGTCCACAATATAACACTGTTGCTATTAGCACGAATAGAAGTCATACATCGCAGTGCTCTTATCTGTAAAACTGAATAAATTATGTAGAGTTAGTGTCCATGCATTTTTTTTTAATGAATGATGATGAACATTTAATTTTTGCTAGATGTTAGAAATGCTCATTTAGTGAGGGTTAAAGCTGAACTTTTACATATCGACACCAAGAATAAATAAAAATAACATGATATATGTACAGTGCCATACATGTTTTGGATACAATAAATTAAGTTTATCGTGTAATAGTGATGACAATAAAAGAAAGAAAAAGTGATGTTTACGATTAAAAGTTTGTGTAAATATATAGGCCTATTATTATAAACATCTCTGGGCACTTTAAGAATTTGAAATAGATGTAAGGCGTAAAGAAACGGCTGAAGCAGTTTATGAAATCTGATTTGTTCACATATGGAGCGACTGTAGGGATGCGAGAACCTTCATCCTGTCTTTATTATGTACACCAGCGACGCACAGAGACTACTGTATATGTGAGTGAAATAACATCTGGTGATGTGGCGTTATCTTCCTTGCTTATCTCGAAATGTCTGCATAGCATCCGTATTAGATTAGAGTGAACATTACTGGCGTCTCTGGAGGGCGAGGGGTTCAGTGTCCAAGTCCAAATGTCCAAATGTTAGAAAAGGGACACTTTCTTCTTCAGGTCGTTCCGTTTCCATAGTGACAGACGATCAAATTCTGTGATGGACATTCCGAATAAGCTCTGGAATTCCTCTGGAGACAGATGCCGCTTTTTAATGAAAAAATAAAAACAATCAGTCAGTTTATATGTGCGGTCAGAGGCAAAATCCTATAGAGGACATGGGAAAACATCCCCAACTACACTTTATATATAAATTATATATTTATTTGTAGTAGGAATGTTTGGGAAAATGTAATGATAATAATAATAATAATAAACTTAATAAATTAAGTAAAATATATATATATTTTTAAATATACCTGTTTATTTATTTGTTGTAGGAGTGTTTGGAAAACATAATAATAATGAACTATTCGAAAATATTTAATAAAAATATCTAAATATTTAAAAAATATATAAAAAATTTATGCATTTTCATAAAAATATTTTAATGCCGTTTTAATAATTGTTATTATTATATTACGTCCCCAAACATGTAATCACAAATAAAAAAATTAATTAGCAAGTAGTTTATTTTATGTTCATTTAATATATCCAATAATTTTTTATGTTATTATTATTGTTTTCCAAACAGTCCTATCACAAATAAAAACAAACAAACAAATATTTTCCTAATTATTATTATTATTATTAATAAATGTAATAATAATAATACTTTAATAATTATTTATTATTACTTTTTTATTAATACAAACAATATTATAAATTATTATTTGTGCTAAATCTTTTGAGCTTATAATGGCAAAGAAATTCAAGAACCTTAAAATCTTTTCTTTCTTTTTTTTGTTAAACTAAGGTAAACTAGTGTTTTTTGTGTGATTTACCTCTAGTCTGGTCCTGTCAACACCTGGAGGAAGCTTACTGCGCCCTCTGTGGGTCACAACCAGCATTTCATATGGATATATCTGAAGGGAGATGAGACTTCATAACATTTTGGTAACATTATATATGCGGTACTCATCCTTTTTGATTGATTGGACACAGCAAACAGGCCGTCACATATTAACAGCTTGCTCAAGGGAGGATGTTTACTACATACAACCTCCAAAGTTTTCACTTTGATATTGTCTTCAGTGACACTGCCGTACTGAATTTTGCATTCAATGGATGCGAGGCTTAGAAGCAACATGGATGTGAGTGAATGTATGGCATGGGGTTAGAAGACAGAACCAGAGCATGAAAACTTTGGAGGGTCTGGTAAGATCTGCCTCACCTTCTGTTCCAGAATACTAGGAAGAGAGCTTCCTCTGTCCATTCTCCCACTCTGTGAATCGCCATTCTATGAAGACGCCACCCCAGCCCCCAAAAATACCCTCCCCCGGGACAAAGGAGATCAATATGAGACAGGTACATTTAGAGAGGAGGGTCTCACTACATCCATAATAATGAATCAGCCTCATTTGACTCATTATTAAGTGTGCAAACAGTGTGTGGAGATCAAATGAGTCTGAAGCCATGAAAGAGTGTAGGCTAATGTCAGGGTAAAGATACATTAGTAGCAGGAACAGGACGTGGTTTCTATGTCAGAGCTTATTAGCTGTTGCTGGCACATTAGAAAACTCAACAGCCATGCTTGTGAAATCGAATAAACAAAGCCATTTTACCTGTACACCTGAGGAACATAGAAAGAAAAATAAAGATGATAAAAAATACAGTAACATTAGAAGTCATTAAATCAAACATTTTCTTATATTCGTGTTCATTTCAATTTAAATTCTCACTCAAATTGTTATGCTGATAATTGAAATTATAGCAGAAAGATTTATGTAAATAACGAGAATTTTAAAGCAGCACTGTGTAACTTTCGGCGCTCTAGCGGTTAATAAACAGAACTGCACACATCCCGCGGAAGAACATTCCAACCGGAGCTACTTCTCTCAGTTTATGTCTATGGCGATTCACGCAGGTATGTGTTCCTCCGCAGCGGTGACGACCCGACCAGGCTACAGTAGTCCAAATATAAGTGCTTATTATAAGTGTACCGTGGTGATTCGGAATAAGACAAAAACGCGGTTTGGAAAAAGTTACATAGTGCCGCTTTAATACCCTGCTTATGTATACTAAAAATTTTGACCATACCTGTTTTTGCTTTTTCATTGTCTGTGGAGGTGAAGTCTGCAGACTGGAGCTACATGCACGAAGAGAAACAATTACACGCATTAGCGACTCAAAAGAGCTATAATGTCTTAAAGGGACAGTTCACCCATAAAGCGTAGCGTAAGTGATGAACACGGAAGCGCAGAGGAGGGAGCAAAACAAAACACCGGTCACGAAATAGAAGTACAAAACGAGGATTTGTAAAGAAAAATGTCTGAGGATTTCGATATAAGCCAAGAGACTGGTTTTCCTTTTCCTACGCCTTTATCATCTGCTGGAACGCCACTCTCTCGTGAACGCGTGTACGACAGTTAGCGGAAAATGTTACTTATTAACATTATGAATTAATACTCATATTTAATATTACAAGTAAAAACACAGGATAGTAATCAGTAAAGGAAGGCTCCGTGTTTATTATTACAATTAATAATGTGAATTAATATTATGAAGGAATACTCATAGTTAATGTTACAAATAAAAAAAATGATATTGATCAGTAAACGGAGACATTTTAATTACGGCAATGAATAATGTTAATTAATATTATTATTCATTTTCGTTTTTAATATAATAATATTAATCAGTAAAGAAAAATGAAATGTAATTATTACAATTATTAATAATTAATATGACAAAAATATTACTTATTTACATTTTAATATTACATTTTTTAATAATTAGTATTATATAATATATATATATCAACTATATTTTACTAACAAATCATGAAATATAATAATCATTATCATTATTAGTAGTATTCATATTTAATATTAACAATCTTAAGAGTATTTATGAATTTTAAATTTAAATGTAAAAAAAAAAAGATCAACATTATAGGCAAATTCAAATTATGATTAAAATGTATATTATCCCTTTGAAGATGATTTTCTCTTACCCTTGTGAGGCCTGTTTGACTGCAAGGAGGTAAAGAGGTGGATTTAGTAGCACTGGCTGATGGTCCTGCAATGAATGTAGATGAAACTTAATTACAGGCAAAATAGACATTTCTCAATAGAATTTCTATTCACACAAATGCAACTCGTCATTTGAACACTGGGTGTCTTCTGTGGCTTGCTGGTAGGAATGCAATGAGATGCACCATACAAATTCACTGTGATGTATAAAGGCAGATCAGCAAACTGCAGTGTATATACACTCTTACAAATACATGTTTTGAAAGGGTATTTTGGAGTGATTTCCCAAACCAACTTTTCTGTTTTTTTTTTGCAATGGAAAGTTTTCATGGATGTTGAAGGTTCTTCATGGAACCATAGATGCCAATAAAGAACCTTTAATATTTGTATGCAAACTCAGATATAAAATCTTTAAGATGAAACAATGTCAATAGATGAAGCTACTTAAAGCACTTACTGTATGTTGAAGTGCACTAAGACTAAAACATGCAATGGAAAGTTTTCATGGATGTTGAAGGTTCTTCATGGAACCATAGATGCCAATAAAGAACCTTTAATATTTGTATGCAAACTCAGATATAAAATCTTTAAGATGAAACAATGTCAATAGATGAAGCAACTTAAAGCACTTACTGTATGTTGAAGTGCACTAAGACTAAAACAGACCTGACATACCCAAATGTATGTTTGTCCCATCTGGCAGGGAACGTGTTTTTCTGCGAATGAGCACTGAATTCTCAATTTCCTCCTTCAGGATCAATTTGCCCAAGTTGGACTGTATCTGAAAAACAAACAGCTCAGTCATGATTAGCGAGCTCCATTAAGCGCTGGCCTCATGTTGTGCGTGCGTATCCTTCCAGCACTCTCTTCAGTCTAATAGCCTGAAAGGAAAACACTTCATTATCTAGCCTTAGAGAAAATATTCCCAGCCCAGCGTCTGATTTATTGTAGACAATCTCCAGACATATTAATCCTAACAGTATTGATGTCTTGATGTGGGGCACCTTCTGAAGTTCCTGTTCCTGGAGTCTCTTCGCATCTTCTGTCAGGTCCTCAAACTCATCGTCCTCGATCGGTTTTCCCTGTTCGGCTGCCTTCTTCCGCCACTCGATCTCTGTGAGCAATTGACAGGAGATGTAAAAGAGTGTATGCGTGATTACCAATGAATAATATTTCATATACTGTCATGCTGACATTTCCTTAATCACTGCAGCCTAATAAAGTGTCCTAACACGACGTGACAGGAAGTGTCCTGCATCTATTTTCCTAGAGCATTTTAGGGGGAAAACCCCCCCAAAACAAAACAAAAAAAACTTGCATGTACCACTTAACAGACAATATCATAAAGTTAATATTAGTTCATATTAATTTAGAATCATATTTTGATATTAGAACAATACAAACAATATAATTCACATTAACCATAATTTTAAATAACTAATAATATTAATGTAGAAAGACTAGATTTTAATTATTATAATTAATAATGTTAATACTTATTAATAATAGTAATGATTTAGTATTAATTAATATTCAATATTACAATAATATTAGAATATTGTAATATTATATAATAAAAAGTAATACAATTTAAATCATTTAAAATTATTTTAATGAATGCTAATAATGAATAGTTTTCATTAATATTCATATTTAATATCAGAATACTACAATATAATACAAATAATATTAATTACAATTAAAAAAATAATTATATTAATGAAGACTAAATATTAATTCTTATCATTAATAATGTTAATTAATAGTAGTATTAACGTTTATATTTAATATTGCAATATTCTAAGAATACTAGAATATAAAATTGTAATATTGCATAATAATAAAAAAAAGACTACAATTTAAACACACATATGCTAAAAAGTGAATCATCCCTCAGCTTCAGCTTCTTTAATGCTGCAATAGCAGTTCAGGTGATTAAAGGTGATTTCAGGAGGTGATATGTGGAGTGAGAGTTTGGACCAATAAAATGTCATTGTGGGAGGGGCTACAGAAATATGACGCTGCTGAGCATTTACCCATAGTGGCTAGAGAGGGGGGACAGGGCCAGTACTCGGTCTCTATCTTTGAAGGTTGGTTGGGATCAGGCGGCTGGGCTGCTGGGAACTTGGAGGACTCAATGATCACATCATGTTTACTATGAGACGTTCCCGTCTGTCCGTCTGAGGACAGAGACCAGATAAACATCAGCAGCATAATGTGACCAGTTCATCTTTTAATACACCCCGGAAACCCAAGAATCCTACATGAAAGTGAGGTATAGATCACTAACTACAAAAAAGTCTATATATTAAATAATAAAAGAGCAAATACCGTGTTTGTAAATTGGTGGCTTCTTATAGATGTTGGTGCCACTGTCTGAAAGATAAATGCATGTTCAGTTACACACACATCTGAATGATTCTGAAGAATGTTGTTGTGCTATAAAACGGTACCCGGCCTGTGGAAGTGCTGCATGGGGCCTTTGGAGGCGGGGCTGATTTTGCGGAGCTGCACTGTGGAGTCCATGTTGGAGCCTCCTGGCGACCCCTGCTCTGACCACTCCTTTGACTCTTTTGAGGCAAATATCTGAAGAAACAGGGGAATTGCATAAACCTTCTATTATTCTGGAATGCTAGTAATGAAGCATTTGCTTATGGTAACATGACTTCATGTTTGAATCCTGATCATACGAGTGGACATAAGTTAAGCACTCAGCATGTTAACAGAAGCCAGAACATCACATTTTACCTTCTGTATCAATAATATGACACTGCAAACTCGTGCCTTACCGTAAAATATGCAAACGGTGGCCAGGAGCAGAATGCCATTTGATTCCACTGTTCAGTGTTCTAGTTATTTAGCAATGCACATACTGTTACAGCAATTAGATATGCTGTAACAGTATGAGTTCGGATTCATATTCGATAATAAAAATATTGGAATACTACAATATAATATTTTAATGGATTGTATTAATTATGATTAATTAATTAAAAGTAAAATGAATTAAATGATGTTCAAATTCATGAGAGCGACATGCTGCTATTTTTATGTTATTGCCAATAACCAATTCATGGTCGATATTAAAATTAAATAGCACTTTTTATGTAACTCGAAAAACTAAAATGAAACATACTATGGATAATAAGTGGATATTCATTTTGAGATTTATTAATTCTCTGAATAATCTTTATATGACTGCACCATAATAATATAAAAGACATTATTTTTTAAAATATTATTATTAAATATAACATAATAAAATATAATATAATATTAAATTGAATATTTTAATATTAAATTAAATAATTCTTACCTATAATTAATTAATTAATATTATTGATCTATATTCAGTATTACAACATAATAATTCTACAATATACTATTATAATCAAAAGTATAATGATTAATACAAATTAATAATATTAATCATTCAAGAAAGACTACATTTGACATATTCTGACTAATAGTGCTAATAATTAATAGATTTGTCAGATTTGTATTATAAATTGTATAAAAAACAATTTATATACATAATGCAATATAATATTATAATGAATAGTATTATAATTAAAAAATAAATCACATAAAAATTCATGATATTACAATTCTGGCTAATATTAATTATATGCCCAACAGTAGCCTGTTCTACAATTTACTTTTTTTTTTCAAATTAAATACTAAGAACTAATATAAAAAATAATATGGATAATAAGTGGGTATTCCTTTTGAGATTTGCTAAATAATATTTTTTTTATGTTTATATGACTGCAACTCAATAATGTGAATTAAAGACATTAAAATAAAATCATTAAATTGTAATAATATGAATTCATATTCAATATTACAATAATATCTGAATACTATAGTATTATAATTAATAATAATAATAAGCACAAATTAATAATATTAGGACTATAATTGAACTCTTATGATTAATAAATGTTAATGATTAATAGTATTAATTCATACTGAATACTTAAAAAAACGGAATACTACAATATTTTATAATTAATAGTAATAATTATAAATCATATTAAAATACTTTATGATAACAATATGCTGCTAATTATTTATGGCAGATGACTGAAAAATAGACAGTATAAATTTAAAGTATTAACATTATTATTAACATTAATTAAACATAACTAAAGAATCTGTGTCATATTTGCTTTAGCAAACATAGTTCAAATACAAAACTGAAACAAAGTCATTTACAGTGGCTGCATCCTTCATTAACTGAGTGGCTCAGTAAAACAATCACATTGGAAGTGTGCAGGAAGATAAATGCGGTAGTTAAAGCTAGTGATCTGTGACTAGTGTCAGACCTGATCAACAGAGGCTTGATGGCTCACCTCAGGGGAAGGAGGGGGCGAGACAGAACGAGGTGACATTGATCTCTGGAGGAGACAAGGAGAGAAAACAGAATACACACACATACATGCATCGTCTTCAACACCTGACATTCAATGGCTCTGTGTCACTTTTACACACAAATGATTTCCCATGCATAACAAAGCTTGACTAATAACATTAAAGTTACATCTCACCATTATATTCAGCTTCCTGCTCACCAAAACACATGTACTGATTCCACGTTAAGATGTAAAACGTACAATAAAGCTTCTCAAATGCTGCCCGATGGTACAATGAAACAAAGACTCGATCTAAAGAGACACTCGTTCTTTTCTGACCTCTCTGCTTCTGGAAAGACCTATACAATCCAGGGCTGAGATATTGAAATGCGGCTCGTACACCATCAGATCTGGCCGTTCCACCTCAAGAATGGCTTTGTCTTTGGGAATGGCAGCCAAGTCTTTATATCCAATGACCTGATTGTCCATTCGTGCCTTTGGGGAGTTAGAAAGAGGCTGAGTTTAGTCTGGTGTGAAAGAAACGCTTGTCCTCTGAAATGCCTCATAAGGTTCCTAGGAACTGGGATATCGAGCATGTGCTTTATGGCAGATAATAGAATGCGTGTGTTATCTGTGAAACTGAAAGTGTTCAAGCTAAGGTTTTACTTACCACAATAGAGGTGGCTGGGGACCCAGGAGCACTTGGACCCCGGGAGGACGGGGCCGTCCCTGCCTGTAGCGGGAGAGCAGAGCAAAAAGGTCAGAGGTCATCATTTAACTGCTCCTATCCAGTGACATGTTGTTAATGAGAAATAAGATCTATAAATAATTTCATCAATCAAACTGATGATGTGTCACTCAGCCACACCCCCTTTCCATTCTCACTAAGTGAAAAAACCCACTGCAGATCTGATCAAATTTTTATTTGATTTTACTTTGACTGAAAGACAACATAGAGATTAATATCCACATATGAGAAAAAGCAATAGAAACATTTTGGAAATTCCAGTATTAGGAGATCAATGATTTTTTATGAAATGAAATACATATATATACATATTAGTTCATACATATTGTCAAGCATGATAGCATCTACATACATTACCTTTTGCATGACTGAGGTAAATTATAAAACTCTTTTCTTTGGTCTTCCAGCTACACAGATCTGCAAAAAAGCACAAAAAGGCCAAACATGAATTCAAAATAGAAACAAATTAAGTTGGGTATTATAAATAATTAATTATTAGCTGGATATGAAGACATGCTAATTGAAAATGCTAAAGTGATCTTAAAGGGATAGTTCACCCAAAAATGAAAATGTATTTATCTGCTTACCCCCAGGGCATCCAAGATGTAGGTGACGTTGTTTTTTCAGTAGAACACAAACGAAGATTTTTAACTCAAACCGTTGCAGTCAGTTAGTCATATAAAGGGAAGTGAATGGGAATCACGGCTTTGAGAGTAAAAAAAAACATACACAAACAAAACCAAATTAAAACACTGCGGCTCGTGACGATACATTGATGTGTAAAGACACAAAACAATCAGTCTGTGCAAAACACTGAACAGTATTTATATAGTTTTTTACCTCTGATTTACTGCAATGTCGAACTGTCCTGAGAGCATCCTGAGCGTGTTTGCGTCTTCTTCTTCGTTGAGAACGCGCTCAGGACAGTTCAGACATTGATGAGAGCATCCTGAGCGTGTTTGTGTCTTCTTCTTCGTTGAGAACGCGCTCAGGACAGTTCAGACATTGCAGTGAATCAGAGGTAAAAAAACTATATAAATACTGTTCAGTTTCTTGCATAGACCGATTGTTTCATGTCTTTACACATCAGTGTATCATCACGAGCCGCAGGGTTTAATTTGGTTTTGTTTGTGTATGTTTTTTTGACTCTCAAAGCCGTGATACCCATTCACCCATTATATGACTGACAGACTGCAACGGTTTGTGTTAAAAATCTTTGTTTGTGAAGAAACAAAGTCACCTACATCTTGGATGCCCTGGGGGTAAGCAGATAAACATCAAATTTTCATTTTTGGGTGAACTATCCCTTTAAGGCAAACTAATTTTGTTGAGCCGAATTTTAATCAAATTTTCCAGTAAATTTTTTTTTAATTATTAGAAAAGATTTGAGAAACAAAAAAGTGCCAGACATTAGGATTTATTTCAGAAAGTATCTTTTGAATTACAGTTATTTTTATTTATTAGAATTTTAAGAAATATATTATTATTATTAAATAATAATAATAATTATTATTATTATACATATATAATATTATTATATAATTATACCAATACCATTCAGTTGGTCAATTCAGTTCGATTTGTATCGTTTTTGAAAAACATCTTTTCTTTCAGTTCCCACCAAGGCCACATTTATTAAATCAAAAATACAGTAAAACTGTAATATCGTGAAATATTATTTGAATTTAAAATAACTGTTTTCTAATTCAGTGTTTCGACTGGTGGGTTCTGAGTGGAGTGTACAGTCAAAGAAATATCAACAACAAAAAACGTAATTCTAAATGGTTTTCTGATGCAATACTTTTTTTTGAAAGACGTGCCTGAAAGCTGTTGACACGTCTGTCAGATGCAGTTTAAGGAAAGAGTGCCTGAGAAAAATGCACTGTGGTCAGACGAGATGTTGTCAGGCTTAATGTCACTCTCAATTCTCTATCGTTATTTTCACAACTTGTTACAAAATAAAAAGTCTCTCACCTCAGAAAAACGAACTCTCCTGTAATGTCAGACGTTACACTGTGCTCATAGTGCGCACTCTTCACGCTCACGCTGTTTATCACTTCACTAAAGCGCAAAAGAAACTTCCAGCATGCAACGTGTGAAACAATTTAAAGTACCAATAAACCACATAACTGGTACTTTGTGTGGGAAGGATTTGCAGGAAGGTACGATATTAATTTTATTCAGGAGCAGTTTCCATGTTTCATTATCAGCTCATGTTATTGTGTATTCACCATGGTAATGTTGTTTCCATAACCCAAAAATGCCATGTTATTTTCACTTTGTGTTATTTTGTGTATGTTTAAATGACTGCAGTGGCTCATACCAACTTAATTGTATTAACAAAGACTAGTTTGGGACTGCTATTTAATAGCCTTAACTTATAGGCTGTTTATTCATCAGTATGAGTCACATTCTTATATTTTGTGTGTATGTTCTATGCTAAAAATGGCTCAGAACACCTTAGTAACCACATAACAATGGCTTTGCAATCACATCACAACAACCAAGCATTGTGGTCACATTTTCTTCAGAAATCAAGTTGGAAAATGGACTATAACAATAGTCTTGTATGATACTATGGTTTGATATAAATCCCAATTGTAGAAACAGAAGAGCTGAAATGACAGTCTGCCCAAAACAACATTGTGAAGATCACACATTAGCAGACTCAGCGTAACAGTTCTGAAATTCAGTCGGAGGCCATCCATTTAATTAGCCTCCCACTGAGGGTGTTCCACACACCCACCAATATCACACACATTCAGCGCTCAGCACACCATATATGCATAACCAGGTTATTCCACACATAGAATTCAGAGATGCATATCATCTGTTTTATGGTACTGTAGTTCCTCTTAAAGTTGACAAGTCATTTTTGTGTTAAAATACTTTCTCATAGCTCAGTTTAATCTGCAGAGACAACTATGAGTAAAGCCATTTGTAAATGTATCCCCAAGAACTGCATGCAGTGTTATTTTAGTATTATTTATATTTAATATTGTAGTATTTATTAATATTTCAATCAATAGCATGTTTTTGTCCAAGTATTGGAAGAATGGACTTTTAAAGCTGCTATCAGTGTGAATAAATCTGAAGGAGAGCAGTTACACCTTTCGTCTGATCTCCACTAAGAGGATCAGTGGACTCGTGTCTTTATGAAATGAGATGTTAATTCATTAGATGCAGGGACGGTATCCTGTTAGAGTGGGAGGAGGGGAAGTGACATCATGCCAGCTCACCCAATTTCACCATGAGCAGAGAATTGAGAATTGACCACAGCATTTATCAGGTTCTAGCATCAGAAAACATCAGAGTTACAATCAGTACCGATGGTTTCAGGTTGGCAATGGTTAATGTGCTAATTAGTTTTAACAGTAATTTCAATTTCATATAAGGATGAGCCTTGAATATTTTATGACAAGAGCATAAGTAGCACACTCAGAGCAGGGTACAAGCCTCAAGGCGTTTTTTAATTTTGTTTGCATTTTTCTTGCATCCAAATAGTCAGCAAAGATGCTCATTTTGCAAAAACAGCTTTTTGATTGCTGAAGTTCACTCGGGGTAATGCGAGAGGTTTTTCGTTCCGCTTTGTTTTGACTGCTCATGCCTTGCTTCAGGGGAAAAGAGACAAAATGTCAAGGGAAACGCATTGCATTTATAAATCTCAAAAAGAAATGTCTGGGCCATATTTCATCTTAAAACCAAATGAAGGTTTAATATTGTAGTATTTATTAATATTTCAACCAATAGCATGTTTTTGTCCAAGTATTGGAAAAATGGACTTTTAAAGCTGCTATCAGTGTGAATAAATCTGAAGGAGAGCAGTTACACCTTTCGTCTGATCTCCACTAAGAGGATCAGTGGACTCGTGTCTTTATGAAATGAGATGTTAATTCATTAGATGCAGGGACGGTATCCTGTTAGAGTGGGGGGAGGGGAAGTGACATCATGCCAGCTCACCCAATTTCACCATGAGCAGAGAATTGAGAATTGACCAATACTGATTAATATTACTTTAACATAACTGAATAACTGTTTTCTTTTACACTGAATTAATTAGCATGACAGGAATAATGAACAATCTCAGGAAAATAACATTCTAGGACAGCCAGGATTTTAACGTTTATTCATGAGTTAATAATGGTCATTTATCAAGGTTGAATCACTCTTTTAAATATTGGATATTATGATGATGTTTCAACATCTTACTTGTCCTGTTAAAATTACAATTTATAAGTATTTGGTAAACTTTTTACAACTGTTTAGCATGAAATGTTGTTTCGATGTTGAAACAACAATTACATTTTTCAATTCAATTACTATTTTCAATTCATAACTAATGGTGAAATTGCCTCAACCAGTATATATAAGTATCTATTAACAAACATCCTGGTGATAAAATGGTAATACTTTATAAGGTTCTATTAGTAAAAATGAGCTGATGCATTAAAGGGTTAGTTCACCCAAAAATGAAAATTAGGCTGTGTTTTACTCACCCCAGAGCCATCCTAGGTGTATATGACTTTCTTCTTTCAGACAAATCCAGTCTGAGTTATATTAAAAATTGCCTATGCTCTTTCAAGCTGTTTAATGCCACTCCAGTGGGTGTTGCATGCATCATTCCAAAAGAAGTTAAATAAAAAGCGCCCATTCATTAAAAAAGCGTCTCACACGGCTCCGGGGGGTGAACAAAGGCCTCCTGTAGCGAATCGATGCGTTTTTGTAAGAAAAATATCTATATTCAAAATGTAATAATCACTTTAATCTAGCTTGCGCTCACTGTTGCAAACGGAAGCAGCTCTGGGCGCTTGACATATGGAGGTCAGCTTTGCGCATGCGCCGCTCAGAAGTGACGTTCGCGGAAACGCAACGAAGAGATGAAAACAAAACAACGATCACTTATTAGAAGTACAAAACGAGGATTTGTTATGAAGAATGTTAGAGGATTTCGATATAAGCCAAGAGGAGACTGGTTTTCCTTTGCTAAAGTAAGGAAACGTTGCTTCTTTTGATCCTGTAAACAAACGTTGGTTTTCACGAGACTCACCGGCGCATGCACAACGCTGACCTCATACGTCATGCTCCCGGAACTGCTTCTGTGTACAACTGTTGGCGCAAGCTACATTAAAGTGATTGTTACGTTTTGAATATGGATATTTTTCTTACAAAAATGCATCTATTCGCTACAGGAGGCCTTAGTTCACCCCCCGGAGCCGTGTGAGACACTTTTTTTAATGTATGGGCGTTTTTTTATTTAATTTCTTTTGGACTGATGCATGCAACACCCGCTGAGTGGCATTAAACAGCTTGAAAACAAGGGGACCTATCTTGAGACTCTTGGAAATTTAATTTCTGTATTCTGTAAACCTCCCCTTCTATTTTTTTTAATATACATTTCTGAAGTATTGGATTTATAAAACAATTGTGAATACTATGTTTTATATATTTGTTAATTGAGGCAGTCTGTTTTTTTGTTTTTTTTTGGTCTGTGTGTGTGGGTGTAAATGTGTACTTTGTTATCTTATGTTGGTTACTGTTTTTTTTGTTTATATAAAAAAATATATATTATTAAACAGCTTGAAAGATCAAAGATCATTTTTAATATAACTCTTTACTGGATTCGTCTGAAAGAAGAAAGTCATACACACCTAGGATGGCTCTGGGGAGAGTAAAACTCTAATTTTCATTTTTGGGTGAACTAACCCTATAGGTAACAATGAGCATCGCATTTGTTACAGTATTTATTAATACATTTTTGTTAACGTTAGTTGATAAAAATAAAACTTTTTGTTAATTCATTGTTAGTTCACTTAAGTTCGGGTCCGTCAATAATATGAATGGTTACAACTTTTGATTTTAATAATGTATTAAATATTAAATGTTGAAATTAATTAACTAACAAAAATTTATAAATGCTTTAGATCTATTTATCAATGTTAGTACATGTTAACTAATGTAGTTAAATAATGTTAACAAATGAAACCTTATAAATTCAATTAAATAAAAATAAGCACCAACAACAAACTATACTTTAAATGATGACCCACAGATTTTAACAAGCTGGTGTGCTGCTGCTACTATCCATAGTATCCAGAGCACTAATTCAGAGTATGGGTCGCCACACGTCACGTCACTTGTGTATTATTAATGTACCGAGAACGTAAGAATGGCATGTACACTCACAACAGGATAAAAACTTGAATTTTGTAGAAAAAACATTTGTAGAAAAGATTTTTAAAATTCACCTATTCCATTGTATTGAATGAATGATGCATTTAAATAGCGCCTTATTGTTGTAGCACCCAAAGCGCTTTACAATCATGTGGGGGGGGGGGATCTCTCAACCACCACCAGTCCAACAACAAACTATACTTTAAATGATGACCCACAGATTTTAACAAGCTGGTGTGCTGCTGCTACTATCCATAGTATCCAGAGCACTAATTCAGAGTATGGGTCGCCACACGTCACGTCACTTGTGTATTATTAATGTACCGAGAACGTAAGAATGGCATGTACACTCACAACAGGATAAAAACTTGAATTTTGTAGAAAAAACATTTGTAGAAAAGATTTTTAAAATTCACCTATTCCATTGTATTGAATGAATGATGCATTTAAATAGCGCCTTATTGTTGTAGCACCCAAAGCGCTTTACAATCATGTGGGGGGGGGGATCTCTCAACCACCACCAGTG
>NW_015505257.1:67191-72188 GCF_001515645.1 Sinocyclocheilus grahami | reverse complement strand
GCGTGGCCTAATGGATAGAGAGTTGGACTTGAAACCCGAAGGTCACGGGTTCGAGTCTCAGGTCCAGCAGGGATTGTTGGTGGGGGGAGTAAATGTACAGCGCTCTCACCTTCAATACCACGACTGAGGTGCCCTTGAGCATGGCACTGAACCTCCAACTGCTCCCTGAGACAACAAAAATGGCTGCCCACTGCTCCGGGTGTGTGTTCACGGTGTGTGTCTTCACTGCTGTGTGTGTGCACTTTGGATGGGATAAATGCAGAGCACTAATTCAGAGTATGGGTCGCCACACGTCACGTCACTTGTGTATTATTAATGTACCGAGAACGTAAGAATGGCATGTACACTCACAACAGGATAAAAACTTGAATTTTACCACAAAACATGCTGATCAACCAGAGAGAAACTTATAATCCACTATTACCATCACTCTGTTAAAGACAGCACAGTGTGTATTAATGGACCTGCTTCTGGCATTGGAGAAAACAGTGTGTGTTAATAAGGAAGCAAGGCAGCACACTCATGAGATCCAGAGAAAGTCCTTATCTCCCATCAGACAAGGAGTTTCAGCATGCATGAGTAAGCAGTCAGGGAACATGATTCTTATTCACTGCAAATAAATACTTTTCTTAATCAGTATTTGTGCCTCAAAACTAAATAACGAACACAGTTTTGCTTCTCAAGTCAATTTTGTTTCAGTACTACAACGCCTCTCGACTGTCGTGAGGAACACAAAATAAACGCACAGCAATATTTAGCTACAGGTGGAAATGGCAGCAGGGAATATGCCATCAGAGACTGAAAAATCTCTGGATCAAGACAATCACCATGTGACTCTTTGCTCCTTACATGATCTTACAGCCTTTTATATGATGATGAGAAAGTCTTTTCACTGCCACCATCAGTGCTGTCACTTCAGAGTGTGTGATCATGAGGAAATGGTTTGTTTTCCCGTCTGCAGACAATCCTTTGATAAATATTTCTACAAATATGAATCAGAGCTTCTGGTATTAGTCAAACACTTGTGATTTCCCACTAAGTATACTTTTAAAAGTCTATAGAAGTCTATAATAATAATACAAATAATTATCATAATCATCATCACTTTTATTGTCATCATTATTATTATGGCAAATTGAATTTCTTTGCCCTTATCATAAAAAACAAGTGTTCCTCAAAGAAAAAACTGCAGGACTAAAGGAAGCAGTAGTTTCCTGTTGCTTTTTACAGGAAAACACTGCAGCAGCGGGGACGAGTCTTAAGTGCCACCAATGAGACTGTTGCTGTTTTCCTCTCGTTTTTTTTTTTTTTACATTTATTTTCTCTGTTTTACTCGGTGTTATTTCGGGCCGCTAGAAGGGCGCAAGTATAATGTAATTCGCTAATAAATCAAACAAAAACGTTTATATATGTGCGAAATTTCATTGAATCATAATACAATTAGTTTAAATGCAAACTGCGTAAATATAGTTAATTAAACGACTCGAGTCATGAATAATAAGGGCAGTTAAAGAAAGGCCTATACAGAACACATTCTTTTTTAAGGTCTCAAGATTTTGTTGAAGGTTACGTACCCTAAGGACACATTTTATTTTCTATTCGGGCCTTTTAAATCCAGACTCATGAATAATAAGGGCAGTTAAAGGAAGGCCTATACAGAACACATTCTTTTTTTAAGGTCTCAAGATTTTGTTGAAGGTTACGTACCCTAAGGACACATTTTATTTTCTATTCGGGCCTTTTAAATCCAGATTCGACATTTTCAAATAAAGCTATAATTGTCCTCTAGACTAGAGATCGCGAGACTCTTCTGTGTATGTAGAAGGACAAGTGTCTGATGATGCCTCTGTATACCACAACCTCTACTGAGGCTTATGATCGATTACTATTAACAAATACATCAAACAACAGCGAACGATGACCGCAAATCCATACACATCTATAAATGTATCATATCCTGCACATTTCCCCCTGCATCCCAGCTATGTGTTGAGAAATAAACATGTCGCGTAATCGTACCTGAGACTGTAAAACAGCGGTTTATTCGGTCCTTTCCGTCCGGAGATGCAGAAATTCAAAGGTCTCTCAAACACTCACTGAATATCATTGCGTGGGTTACGCGTTCATATGCCTGTGCCACACTGGCCGTGTCTCAAACACCAGGGAGCTGCCTACATAGACCGCATTTTTGGGCGTCATAGTCGCTTTCGGCGTCAGCTGACTCGGAACGCATTAATAATCCCAAAAATGCGGTCTATGGTTTTTGAGATAACCACTGCGGAGCAAAATATGAAAAAAGTAAAAACATCTTTTACGGTAAAAAGCCATCCAGTCAGAGAAATTAAGTGTAAAAAGATGGGACCGTCCTGTTCCTCTTTCCTCCCTACGATGCGAACTATTTTATTTGTTTTTTAAATTTTTTTTAGCAGGGCATGCAATATTGCTGGAACTGATAAGCATATGTGCTATATTTTATCCTGCCATTAACCCCGGCAAATAATACAAAACCTTACATTTAGATTCTACTGCGATTATTAATTAGAAAGGGCGGGGATACCATTTCTTGATCTAAATAAGTCAAGGTATTTGAAAAAGCTATTTTAAAAATAAATAAACAACCAACAAATCAACAAAAAATATAGCGTACACTGTAAAAAAAAATAAAATCTGTAGTTTTTGCAAAATAATTTTGGCAGCTGTGGTTGCCAGAATAATTTTGTAAAAAAATACAGAAAAACAGTAAACACATTTACGGCCCAAAACGGTAAATTTGGCAGCATGAAACTGTAATTTACAAACAAGAAAATTTGAATGTAAACCAGTCAATTCAACAATGCACACTGCTATTCAAATCTGTTTTGTGCCTTTAACATACTGACAACCACCGTAATAATGCAGGTGGTAAAAGAGAAAGCCACATGAAGAATCAAAGCTCATCACAAGTAGCTTCGCCACAGGCAGAAGTATATACGGATATATAGAAGGTGCACAGAGTCATTCATGCAAACACTAAACACCACCATAACACACATGATACTTAAATAATGCATTCAACTTTCATTAAACAACAGAAGATGTAACAAAGCCCAAATATACATAACTAATAACAAAAACTATTTAAAAAACATGATTATTTAAACAAAATACTTTCAAATGTGGAGTGTCATGCAGGGAATTCTGGGAATATCAGTTAACAGATTTAAAATTAACAGCATTTTACTGTAAAATTACATGAAATGTCTGGTTAGCTATTTTACCGTTTTCCCCTGTATATCGTACGGGAACTTACTGTTAACCTATTAACAGTTTTTTTCCGTAGCGTTTTTACAAAATTTTACAGTTAAAATTACACTTATTTTTTACAGTGTATGTACATGAAGGCTTTAATCAGAAAGTTACCACTAGAGGGCGCAGAAAGGGGGAACTATGACGTCACTTTGTAGGCAAAAACCCGGAAGTGAGTTAGCATTTCAGCACTTCCGGTTCCATCATTCCAGAGTCAATAGATTTTTTTTTTTATGGGAGTTTGATTAAATCCCCTAAAATCAAGGTCCGTGGTTAACACAGGTTGGAAATATTTTCACGTTTTATTCTACGACATAAAACACACCAGTTGCACCCTACTCATGATTTTTTAAAACGTATGTTTCTTGAAAAAGACGGTTGCTCACAAGTTGCTAAATGGGACTACACGCGTTGTAGGAGACATTAAACGTCATCATGCCGAACAGTTGATAAATGTATAGTATTTTCCAGTTATAATTAGTGCAATTAAATGTAGAATAACCAATTAATAATTTCCCGCATTTTATATTGTTGTTCGACAATGTTTTTGCTTTGCCTCAAAATGCAACCCACAAGTCTTCGGATGGAAGATACTCCTTTTAATCGCTTGTTTCTGATGTGGAGACTCTGGGTTTCTACCATAAGGTAAACTCATTATTCCATGGGGCAAATTTTGCTTTAAAAAGCAATCGCAAGATCTTACAGCCTTAACGACCTAAAGACCTAAAGAAGACCTAACCGAAGATCACGTGATCACACACGGAAATCACTTCTGTGAAGTGACCATCGAATGTTCCCTTCACTAATGGACTTCTGGAAGGGCCCTTCGTGAAGGGATTCAGTTGTTCACTTTCGTTTGGAACGTCCCTACAAATGGCGTCCTCTTTAGTTAATTAATTTTAGATTAATTAACTAAAATAAATGTAATCTTACCATATCCAAAAACTTGCTCACTCTGCTGTTATTTAATAGATTAAAGGCCCTAGAATTTTATTGAATACTACGTGGGGACACGTTTTTAATTAAAATATTCATAATAATCAAGGATTTATTGGCTTTTAATGCACCTCATTTCGAAATGTACATAAATGCATGCTTTCATATGTGCTTTGGTTATGATTATTTCATTTATTCACTACTTACGATTATTTTGTTTCATTTGGTTCTAGTTTTGTATGTATTCCAGTTTTTATATGAAAAAGGTTCATGTAACCTGGATTCAAATTCATGCACAGAGTAAATCCTTTTCACTGAACATGCTTCTAAAAAGAAGTTGGAAAAGGTTGTCGGAAGCTTGGGAGAGCGACTGCGGTGTAGTTCTGAAGTTGAGCTTTTTAGTTCTGGCGCTGGTATTTAGGCTTCGGAATTCATAAAAGTTGTATTATTTTGTGAAGATTATCTCGATGGACAAAACGTGTAAGTGTCGTGAACTATGGTTGAACACAGTTAATTTTGTTTACTATAATCCAAAAGCCTATTTGCGATGCTAACAGCCGATTGGCCTACAAAGTGACGTCATAGCCCCCCCCCAACTCAATTTAGACAGCTACATTACATTTTCTATGAATATTTTGTTATTTTACATTAATAACTCGAATTATTTTAACTGCTTAACACATGACTAACCATTTTAGAGGGCACAGGCTCTTTTAAGCAGGAGTATTCCACTATTACATTTGAACATTAATCCTCCACAACAACCACCCACCCAC
>NW_015505257.1:25223-66511 GCF_001515645.1 Sinocyclocheilus grahami | reverse complement strand
TAAAGACCTAAAGAAGACCTAACCGAAGATCACGTGATCACACACGGAAATCACTTCTGTGAAGTGACCATCGAATGTTCCCTTCACTAATGGACTTCTGGAAGGGCCCTTCGTGAAGGGATTCAGTTGTTCACTTTCGTTTGGAACGTCCCTACAAATGGCGTCCTCTTTAGTTAATTAATTTTAGATTAATTAACTAAAATAAATGTAATCTTACCATATCCAAAAACTTGCTCACTCTGCTGTTATTTAATAGATTAAAGGCCCTAGAATTTTATTGAATACTACGTGGGGACACGTTTTTAATTAAAATATTCATAATAATCAAGGATTTATTGGCTTTTAATGCACCTCATTTCGAAATGTACATAAATGCATGCTTTCATATGTGCTTTGGTTATGATTATTTCATTTATTCACTACTTACGATTATTTTGTTTCATTTGGTTCTAGTTTTGTATGTATTCCAGTTTTTATATGAAAAAGGTTCATGTAACCTGGATTCAAATTCATGCACAGAGTAAATCCTTTTCACTGAACATGCTTCTAAAAAGAAGTTGGAAAAGGTTGTCGGAAGCTTGGGAGAGCGACTGCGGTGTAGTTCTGAAGTTGAGCTTTTTAGTTCTGGCGCTGGTATTTAGGCTTCGGAATTCATAAAAGTTGTATTATTTTGTGAAGATTATCTCGATGGACAAAACGTGTAAGTGTCGTGAACTATGGTTGAACACAGTTAATTTTGTTTACTATAATCCAAAAGCCTATTTGCGATGCTAACAGCCGATTGGCCTACAAAGTGACGTCATAGCCCCCCCCCAACTCAATTTAGACAGCTACATTACATTTTCTATGAATATTTTGTTATTTTACATTAATAACTCGAATTATTTTAACTGCTTAACACATGACTAACCATTTTAGAGGGCACAGGCTCTTTTAAGCAGGAGTATTCCACTATTACATTTGAACATTAATCCTCCACAACACCCCCCCCCCCCCCACTCGACTTCAACTATGGTACATCATTATGTCTAGACTGTCAGAAGGACTACACGGAGGTGAACACGATATTCGGTATGTCATGCCACACCTGCACTCCTTTTAGTAGTTTACACACATCTTACAAGTGCACAAGAAACAGATCAAGAACTTATCAATGAAAAAAAGCCTGATTTTCCCCTCCGTTTTAATTTCAGCGACCAGGATCCAGTTTTACGCCACTGAGATTGCGAGAAACAGAGAAGGATATAATGACTTTGTCCACAAAGCCAGTTCAAAAGCCAAACAACAGAAAAAAGATGAGTTAATCATAACAGCTTAATATTTCTTGGTGTAGATGAGATCTTTCTACACAAAGTAGAGAAACAGTTAAATATGTCCTACTTATTTTTTTCCCCCATATGTAAAAGTTGCTTTTCTCATTTGTCTGCAAAAGTTGGATGGTTATTCAGTTATGATTTTCCTGCAATGTCTGGCACCTTTTGTTTGTAATAAATAACTACATATTTTCCCCTGAAAAACTGCTGCTGTACTGTGTGTATTGTAATTAGGATTGAATTTGCAACCTGGTTTTTTTTATATATGTTTGAGTGAAACAGGATTTTCAACAAAGTATAAAAATTAAAAACCAAAATAGACCCGAATACAATTTTTTTGGACTGCTTTCCTTTTTAAAACATTATTTTGATGGGGTGCGGAGGCTCAAGTTCAAAGCTCACCCTTGAGAACATTCTGATGTATCCCAATGCTGACTTTTTAAAATTTGATCATTATTGGCATTTTTACTGCATCACCAGGCATTAAATTACTGCTACACAGATTATTCTAAGAGTATGTTCCATCCAATAAAACACTGAGCAGATTCCATTCACTACAGCCCTCTAGGGGTATTTTTAGGGACTGGGGAGCGGGAGGTGCAGGCTTGCGCAGCGGTGGTCCCCCGGCAGCCGGGCCAGGGGCAGGTGGGAGTACGGGCCGGGGCTGGGCCACGTGGGCAGGGCCTGGTGCTCTATGGAATGTCAGCTCATCATATCGTTGCTGTTTACCCCGTATGTGGAATTCTTCATGGAGTCATTGACTTCTCTTCTAAATACTGAAAGATTCTGTGTAAACCTGCGAAAAAAAAAGAAAAAAAAAAGTTAGAATCTATACTATATATTACACTAGTGTTAATCGAGACGATAATAAGGTCATGAAACTATAGCTGAGACTAAATGAACATGCAGTATTGTTGACGAAAAAAGATGACTAAAATGTAGTTAAAGAACAAAAACTTTACCAAAACCTTTTTATTTTTGTTGAAAAAATTGGAGCCAAAACATTTCAGACTGCTGTACAAGCCTCTATTATGCGAGCGTTCATGTTTGCGGTTGCCAGATATCGAGATCGAATCCCCCAATCAGAGCTTTTCTGTTAAACGTATACATTACTCTGCCCGGCTTTTTGCTCTATGCAATCTGGCAACCATTCATACGCGCTCTGTCTGCGGAGGCAGCGTGATCTGAAAACACATCATATAGTACTGTAGAAGTAAGCTGGAGTTCAGCGATCTCCATTTGAGGTATTCTGCTTAAATGAAAGCGTCATTCAGCCAGTCTGTGCTCTGTCATGGATCTCGACTGTATTGTTTGTGATAGCAGGGCTCGCAAAATTCAAAATCCCTGGTAGCCCTTCGGGCAGGTACTCTTCAGATTTTGGTAGGCCGAAATTTAACTAGCCCAAATAAAAAAAAAACATAGAATGCATGCATACGAGTCGATATTCTATTGATTTGTGCTTATTGGTGTAAGAGCAACTTCTGATGAAATGTAAAAATATATTTTCCAAATGACAACAATCATTGCAATTAAAATTGAGCAAAAAATTTTTTTTAAAAATGTGTATATATATACATACATACATACACACACACACTGAACAAAATTATAAACGCAACACTTTTGTTTTTCCCCCCACTTGTCATGAGCTGAACTCAAAGATCTAAGACTTTTTCTATGTACACAAAAGGCCTATTTCTCTCAAATATTGTTCACAAATCTGTCTAAATCTGTGTTAGTGAGCACTTCTCCTTTGTCGAGATAATCCATCCACCTCACAAGACAACGAACACAGGTGCATTTTATTGATGACATTTAGAATGCACAGAGATACCATGACGAGACCCTGAGGCCCATTGTTGTGCCATTCATCCACGGCCATCACCTCATGTTGCAACATGATAATGCACGGCCCCATGTTGCAAGGATCTGTACACAATTCCTGGAAGCTGAAAACATCCCAGTTCTTGCATGGCCAGCATACTCACTGGACATGTCACCCATTGAGCATGTTTGGGATGCTCTGGATCGGCGTATACGACAGCGCGTTCCAGTTCCTGCCATTATCCAGCAACTTCGCACAGCCATTGAAGAGGAGTGGACCAACATTCCACAGGCCACAATCAACAACCTGATCAGCTCTATGCGAAGGAGATGTGTTGCACTGCGTGAGGCAAATGGTGGTCACACCAGATACTGACTGGTTTTCGGACCCCCCAATACAGTAAAACTGCACATTTTAGAGTGGCCTTTTATTGTGGCCAGCCTAAGGCACACCTGTGCAATAATCATGCTGTCTAATCAGCATCTTGATATGCCACACCTGTGAGGTGGATGGATTATCTCGGCAAAGGAGAAGTGCTCACTAACACAGATTTAGACAGATTTGTGAACAATATTTGAGAGAAATAGGCCTTTTGTGTACATAGAAAAAGTCTTAGATCTTTGAGTTCAGCTCATGAAAAACCATTATACAGTAAGATGAAAATATTAAGTCAGTTTAAACTGACTAAATCTAGACTAAAACTTGCCAAAAACTAAAACAGGACAAGTTGACTAAATATGATAAAAACTAAAAAAGTTACATTTGACACAGGACTAAGACTAAATTAAAAATAGCTGACAAAATTAACACTATTTTACACACAGAAATGCCATTAAATGTGCTATATCAATCTTTTCTACAGAAATGAATACATTTAACAGAACACCCACTTCTAAAAGGCTTAAATGCAAAGCAAGTTGAAATTCTGAGGAAATCAAATTACCTGTCTCTGTTTTTGGTCAGCAAGTTTCGCTCTATGCCCTCCATGAGATTTTCAAAGCATAAGTGCATGGCTTGCTGCTTTTCTGGTGGTTGGCTGTTCACAATGCTGTTCCTCAAATCTGCAAAATACTACAAACCCAATGCAGCAAATAAGAATGATTTCTGAAGGACCATGTGACACTGAAGACTGGAGTAATGATGCTGAAAATTCAGCTTTGCATCACACAATTACATTTTAAACTATATTCAAATAGAAAAATTGTGTAAAATTTTAAGAGGATTTCGCAATATTACTATTTCACAGTATTTTTGATTCAAATAAATGCAGCCTTTGTGAGCATAAGAGACTTAAAACATAACAAATCTATCACATACCTTCTCATTGAGTAGAATCAAGCCAAGCAGTGGCCTTGACATTGACCACTGATTCCTACAATCTTCGAAAATGATGATATTCAACACTGTGGAGAGCATCTGGATAAGATTGTGAGAACTCTTGTCAGATTAAGTATCTCCAATACATTTCAAAATGTAGAAGTATTTGATAAATATACACAAGGAAAATATATTTTATAACGAACATAAATGGCTGTCAAAATTACCTATTTTGTCCCTCTTATGCTTTAAATATGATGAAACACTAAATTATTAAAAACAAGTGTTTATTTTATGATTTAGTTTTATCTTTAAATCTAAGGTCTTTCAAAGCCTCAGCTCACCTGCTGGATCATCTCAGGGTGCTGCTGCATTATGTGAAGGAAGCGGTCGCTCTCCTGGGCCATGGGCGCCGCTCTTTTCTTTGTGCTGCGTGACAGCTGCTTGAATAGATAAGTAACTATGTGGTCCAAGCTTGAGCAGCAACCAGTGCATACCATTGTGTCTGTGAGGAGACAAACAGAAACAGAGTTCTGGTTCAAAGGATCACAAACACCTAGGAGTCCATGATGGAACTGCAGGAGGGTTTGTGAGATTAAATAGTGTAAAAAAAAAAGAAGCTACATGCACACAAAAATCATTGTCATGATGAGAAGGTCCTTACCAAGTGCTGTGAGCCCCTCTGATATGGAGGACAGGATGTACATGACCACATGAGGCTCCAGGCTGGCGATGAAGTTCATATGGTCTTGGGTTAGCACCTCCAGAAGAGAGTAGAAAGACTGACTAAGCTTTGGATAGTCCTGCAAGAACAAGAACAAACCAACCAAAAATCAACCAATATGAATGCTGAAGGACACAATCCTAAATCTGACAGCTGACGATTTTTACCAGCAGGTCACTATGAGGGATGGACAAGAGCAGTTTAATAAAGGTCTGCAGGGCATTGTCCAAGGCGTCATCGCCATACAGACGGAAGACGCCGAAGTTGACATAGTTGCCACTTAATACGGCTTTCAGCATGGAGAAACAAATGGAGATTCCCTTCAGTTTCAGCGCGTACACCTGATCTTTTGGCACCTCACCCAGCGTCAGAATCCGATTCCCTTTAAGTGGAAAAATTACATTACTATTATGATGATAATTCAATTTAATTTTTTAATATTTAATAAAGCTGCACCATACCAGAGGAACAGTTCACCGAAACATGAAAACTGGGTTATTATAGGCGAGTTTGTACCATATGTTGTAATCATCTTGCTGGTCTCCCTGAACAGCAGGATTCCATTCGGTGACGACACATCAAACTGTAATCTCTGTGACCTTCATGTAAAAAAAAAAAGAAAAGAAAAGAAAAGCACACACTATAAGCCAGAGAACATACATAACCTTTAAACTCAGCTCTAAAGGACACATGTGAAATGTAACATGGTGTACCTGTTGTGGACAAGCTCAGCCATGAGTTTGAGGACTGGTGTGGTGCAGGCAGGTACATGGTACCAGAGCTCTATCGCCCGCTGTAAGATGGGCATGTAAGAGGGGTAACTAAGATATGTTAAGGAGCACATTAAAATTGGCATTCAATCTGAATTGACCTAAGAGATAAGTTTTATATCATTTACTTATTATTTTCTTGCATTTTTTAAATAAAAAGAAAATAATAAAATCTAAATAAATAAATATACATACATACATACAAACACACAAATGTGAACAAATAAATAAGTAATTACACAAAATAAATTAATAAATAAACATGCGAACAAACAAAAAAACAATTAAGTGGGAAAAAAAAATTACAGAAAATAAAAAAAACTAATTACACAAAGAATGGAATAAACAAATGAAAACAAACATGCAAATAAACAAAAAAAGGGAACAAACAAACACAAATAAAATAAACAAATAAATGACACCAATAAAATAAACAGAAACAAACAAACAAATGTAAATTAAAGGATACATCCAATCAAAGAGCATCAAAAAAAAAAATTACAGAAAATAAAAAAAACTAATTACACAAAGAATGGAATAAACAAATGAAAACAAACATGCAAATAAACAAAAAAAGGGAACAAACAAATAAAATAAACAAATAAATTACACCAATAAAATAAACAGAAACAAACAAACAAATGTAAATTAAAGGATACATCCAATCAAAGAGCATCATAAAGCTGGTCTTGGCATTAAAGGCAAAGGCAATTCCCCGCAGATCTCTCACCAGTCCTACTAAAGTCCTCTGAAAGAAACAAATAACAAATACACAACAAATAAAGAAAACAAATGTTTCATGCCACACTGAGGTTGTATGATAAACAATATAACATCTCACTTTTGCTTCTTGTTCATTGAAGGTGTTGGTGCTGAACATCTGAGCAATGGCCTCAAATGCAGCAGTGAGGGGAAGCATGAACTGTTCAAACTGGTCCTCATCCTCACCTGTCAAAGACACAGAACGTCATTTTACATGACACTTATATGCTATATCTATAGATACTTATATGCTATATCTATAGGTACACCCTTACCCAAATCTACCATAAGAAGTCTTCCCAAGGCTGTGTAGAAAGTGGTCCGACACCTCATGTCACTAAGGTTGGCCTGATTGTTCACACCCAGGAAAGAAAAGTGCTCACTCTGTCACACAGAAGAAAAACAAGACACCGTCAGCTTGTTAAAGTAACTCAAGAAACAAAGAACAGTGTAAAAAAAAAAAAAAGGCTCAGGTTGGTCACTTACTGTATGGTTGTTTAGCATGAACTGGACAGCACTGAGTTTCACAAGTTTTCTAACACTGCTGTATGTGAGAAATAATGTTAAGGAAACAGACGAGAACATATTCACTGTCAAAAACATCACAGACCATTTTATACATTTACATTAATAACAGTCCATCATCCTCAATAACAATGCTAATATTTTTTTTTACATTTTAACCAGCAACATGTGTGTAAGGATATCCAATTGAAAGGTCATTGAGGAGCTGTAGTGTCTTAGATGTGATTGGTTCACACTGTCCCCAGTACTTCAAGTTGGTGATTCTGCATTAAAACAAAACTCTACATTAAAAACATTGCTTTTTTTTTTAATTGTTCTTTTTGGCAAAACTAGGTTTTATGATAATTATACCCACCACCTAATATATACTCACATTTTCCCAATGAAAACACTGAGTACCATGGTCTCATCATTCAAGCCAAGAACCTCTGATAGTCTTCGATATAACTAGGGATCAAACAAAAAGTATATTATTTCCTGTCATCTTGTATTCATCCTAAACTGGTGCTTTGCATTGTAGCTTGAACAGTCTATTTTATAAATGTAGCATTTAGTATGTTAAGCTACTAAAAACAAAACAGGTTGGGAGATAAGGCCTCAAGAAGCAAGCAAATATGACAATTCACAGGGGGTTCTCACAAATCCATAAAAAAAATATAGATTTGGCCAGAAAAGAGGGAAAAAGCAGGTCAATTTAATTTCCAAATTAAAAACTTAAATGTAAAATTTATTGACAAATTCAGAATATACATATATATACATATATATATTTATATATATATATATTTTTAAATAATATTTATGGACTTTTTATTCCTTTATTATTCAGACAGGACAGTCGAGAGATGACAGGAAAGCATTGGGTAGAGAGAAGGGAGCGGGATCGTTATAGGACCTCGAGACGGGAATCGAACTTGAGTTGTCGTGAGCTCAATTGCACTGTATATGTTGGCACACTAACCACGAGGCTATCGGCACTGACATAAATATTTTTCTAATACAAATAAAAATACATTGCTAAAATACAAAATCTTGGAAGCAAAAAATCCTTATTGTTGAGTTCTGATTATGGTCCAGTCCCAAATGGCAACATTCCTCTGAGTCCACACTTTGCTGCATGGGCTGCTGGGTAACAGTACACTCTGAAATCTATATCCCTATGGTCCAAATTAAGTGTGCCATTTGGGAAAAATCCCCATTAAATCTAATACATCCAATTATCAAGAAACAATCAGACTTTGTAATAGGTTTTGCACGAATCGTACACTTTTGAAAAGGAGAAGAAATTTTAAAGGTGTTAAATTCCAAGGTAAAGGACAACAGGTTAAAGCAGAACTAAATACAGGTTTAGAGGAATAGCTAGTCTTTCTATGTGCACTTATCTTCTCTGTTCTGAGAATCTGAGCAACAGGAGAGAAAACTACAGTTTTCAGAACACTTTCATCTTCAACATTAAAAAAAACAAACAAAAACAAAACAGACAACCCCCCCCCCACCCCCCAAACCTACAAGTCCACTAAGCATGCTGAATCGACTGTCTCTTTTCAAAGCCCAGACACAACACATTCACAAATTTCATCCATTCTGAGCTTTCATAGGCAAAACCCTGTGAATGTTACGAGAGATCAATAATTCATTTACTGCTAGCTGATTTTTTTTGTTTTAGATTTGCTGTCTAAAACCACAGCTTGAAGTTCACGCTCACACAGACAGACAAATTACAACATAACTACAATTACCTTTGATGATTTTTGCACCTGGTCACCGATGTAGATTTTGCGAAACTGCTCAAAGAAACTGAGCATGGCTAACTCAAGCTTCTCATTTCCTGCTTGAGCCAGTCGTGAGTCTGTGAGGTTCATTAACTGCAAAACTCTGAAAATGACAAAATAAAAAGTCTATGAAGTAAAGAAATAAACAATGAGAAGCAAGAACCCATGATCTTATGATTTTTTTTACTACTAGAAAAAAAAGAAAAAACCCCCCATAAATGTTGTTATATTTTTAGATTTGCTAAATATCATTTTTAACAGTGTTAAATTTGCTTTTAAAAATTAACTTCTTAAAATGTTTTATTACTTTATACTATATATACAAAAGCAAAAAGGACCTCTAACACTAGCTTGCTCTATTCTATGTTTTCTTATTATTTATTATATTATTTTAAAAACCCTTGCTACGTGTACTGTGTTAAGCTAACTGAGACTTGTTATAGCACTTGTATATCATTGCTCTTTTGTTGATTTTGATTGCTTCCATTGTCCTCATTTGTAAGTCGCTTTGGATAAAAGTGTCTGCTAAATGACTAAATGTAAATGTAAATATATAAATAAACAGGCAGGTGTTCTAATCTTTTTCAACTACACTGAGAACAAAAAACAGTCAACCAATAAGACATTTGGTCACATATCCAGAGGCTCTGCTGTTACGTAAAACTACATCTTGGTAGCACTCATGAAAGACAATTTTGGGAGTAGAGAAAAAATCTGGAACCGACTCTCTTTTGGCGATTTTCCACTGCATGGTACAGCACGGTACGGTTCGCTTTTGGGGGGGTTTTCCATTGGGTACAGTACCTGGTACTTTTTTTAGTACCACCTCGGTTGAGGTTCCAAGTGAACCGCACCATTACCAAAACGTGACGTGTAAACTCTGCTGATCACTGATTGGCCGCAGAGAATCGTCACTACCTGCGTCACTGAACTTGCGCCACAAACACAACAGAACCGCTAGATTTAAATCAGCACAAAAGGATCGAACGCAACTGTTTTGAACGAGCGCACCTTTTTTAACAACCAAAAAGTGGCTGTTTCGTTGTCTGTTGAGGAAGTACAGACGGTCCTCTCGTTGATAGCAGAGGAGCGGATCCAGCGAGAGCTTGATGAGGTGACGCGGAATGAAAAAGTTTTTCAGGAGTCACGGCAGTATAGGCGGCGCAACTAACGACATGTGAATAATCCCGCCGAGCCGTACCACGCAGTGGAAAAGCGCCATTTCTCTGTACTCTTGTGTTTGGTGCTGTTTGATAGACATCATAGTGAACAAATATCTCAATGGGTTTTTGAAAATATGAAAATACTGTTTGACTGACTTCATTCTTGTGACAAGAGGGTGTCAGAAACAAAACGCTGTGCAGTGCTTTGTGTCCCAGGGTATTTCTGCTTTTTTGTAAGCACTACATACTGTCAAAGAATAATTTTGCATATTAATTTAGCCCAGGGGTTTTCAACTTGTGGGGCGCGCCCCATCAGTTAATTCAGAGACGTTCCCTTGAGAATTTATGAATATGAGTTAACAAATCTTTAGCCATCCACTAGGGTGCAATCTGACTCCCACTGCTAGTCGACAGTTACAGCAGAGTTGGCGCGAGTATCAGTCACGCTCAGTGTTGCCAAGTCCTTTAAGCCCAATACATCTCAGTGCGGTACGCACGCGCTGTGATAAAGCATTTGTATGCGCACCGCTCACACACCTGAAGTGCACAAACAGATAGCCTTCTCAGACAGCTGGTGAATGAATACCAATGGCTGTCTTGACAAGTATCCTTGTAAGCACAGACGGTTGTTTTAAGTGAATGTAAACCATTGTTAGATGTTGGGGGATGAAAGTGAAGCGAAATTAGACCAACTTGGGGGGTGCATGTCCTAAAAGGTTGAAAACCCCTGATTTCGGTCAGAATAGACAAATCGTATGACTGAATTTTCATTTCATCTTGGTGTGAACAGGCCTTTAGTGCCGATTCCTCACCGACACACAAGCTCCCCATCCATGGCATCTGGTGAATGAATACCAATGGCTGTCTTGACAAGTATCCTTGTAAGCACAGACGGTTGTTTTAAGTGAATGTAAACCATTGTTAGATGTTGGGGGATGAAAGTGAAGCGAAATTAGACCAACTTGGGGGGTGCATGTCCTAAAAGGTTGAAAACCCCTGATTTCGGTCAGAATAGACAAATCGTATGACTGAATTTTCACTTCATCTTGGTGTGAACAGGCCTTTAGTGCCGATTCCTCACCGACACACAAGCTCCCCATCCATGGCATCCTGCTCATCTGTGCTGGCGAAGGATACTCTTCCTCCAATGACTGCGCCAATGATGTACACTAGCCACGTCAAACGACCTGGACAACACATACGTAACATAAGCATTGTTATGTTAAGTTATGATGCAATATATTGATTTGTATATTAGGTTTTGTTTCAAGCTCACCCTCCTGCACTGCTATGTCCATTGTGCTGGAGTTGGTGGACTGCAGCAGCTCCTGGTACGACTGGGCCGACTGATCGAAGAGCTGGACAAGCAGGGCGCAGGTCTTCTCATATTCGCACCGGCCGATAGTAGACAGCTGGTCTAGCTGCTGTTGCACCAAGCCAGCATCATCCAAGGGGTCTTCAAGACCATCCCTGCATAGAATGGATATTGTATATTCACACATTTATGGCATTCCTGCACATCGGACCTAACCGTGAGTTCAAGCAGTGCTCACTCTACCTCAGAATGATGTGCACGGACTCTAGGCGGGACGTGATGTAGGCCTTGGTCACCTCAGGGGTGTAGGTCTCCAGCATGTGGGGCTCTGTGGCTTTTACATAAGGGACAGATGCTGCCAACCGCTGCCACAGGCTCAGCAGGTAGTGCACACTGTTGGGGGCAAACTCCCAGTGCTGGGACACACTAAAGTTATCAGTCTTTGAAATGCCAATTTTTCATATTCCCTTAATTTCTTCAGCAAATTAACAAAAAATTACAGTCAAGTTGGTTCAACTTCTGTAGAAATCACATAATAGCTTTATGTTTAGCACGCAAAGCCATTCACTCACCTGCAGACTAGTTACGGTGAAGTTAGCAATCAGTCTAATGACCTCGGGGTAGTTTTCTACTTTAACCAGCTCTCCCAGCTGATAGTTACTCTTGAGTCGAGCCAGCAGTCGGCAGAACTCATGGTAGTTGTTTGGGTCTGACAAACTCTGCAAAAAAAAAAAACAACAACAACAACAACATAAGCATTGCCATATTAACCACATAATACCTGCAAATAGATTTAAAATTTTAAAGCAGCTATTTTCAGGCTACATATTTAATATACAGCATTATTCACCTTTTTTTAAATAAGTATTATCTAAACACTATAATGACAGTATTATTCGCATAAATAATATCAGGACAGACAGCATACTTGAGGGTTCTCCAATATTCTCTTCACACCATCTACTAAATGGGAGAGGAACTTTGCTCTCTCTGCGTTGTTGAATAAAGACCTCCGGACAGATGCTATTTGGACTAGACAAGACAAAACCTGAAAGACAAACAGCATATTTAATACTAAACAGTTCACATTATTATTGGAAGAGTCATAAAGGTGACCTATTATGCAAAAATCACTTTATAAGGTGTTTGAACACAGGTGTGTGGCTGCAGTGTGTGAAAACAACCAGCCTATAATGGTAAAAATCCACCCACTCATTTTTTTTATAATCCCAATAAATCATAAACAGTCTCTTTAAACGAGCGGTTCCAGCTTTCTCCCTATGTACACGTCATCGCAGGGGAAAAGTCCCACCCATTTGTGACGCTATTAGCATAAACCCCGCCATGAGTGAGAAGCAGCAGTCCGCTATTACTGTTTTAGTGCTGTAGCTGCTGGAGATACAATGTCAGTGCCAAAGAGGCATTCCAAGTGTTGTGTGTTGGGATACACCAACGAACACAGGAGTCTCCATAGACCGCTGAGGACATGGTGGTTCAATTTAAATTTTCTAAGTAAATGTCCCGGAAATAAAAACAAAAAACAGAAAAGTCCTATATGTTTGTGCTAATCATTTTACACCGGACTGCCTCACAACGAGGGTCAGTTCAGCGCTGGAGTTGTGCAAAGGTTGCTTCTGAAAGAGGGAGCAATACCAACGCTTCGTGCGCGAATGACGGCTCCAGACAAAGCAAGCATCACGTGTCATATTTTGTTTTCCAAATTGCCTTTCTGAAAGAGCTTTGCTAAAGCTCTTTCAGAAGATGTTGCTAAAGCTACCATTGTCTCTGCCTGTTTTCACTGATGCTGCCTTCACATGCTACCAGCATGATCGTAAATAGGAATGTGGTAGTTAAAAATTGCATATGAAAGCAATCTGAAGTCGACCACTTGAATTTTTCAAGCTCATAATCACAAGCAGGACTTATAACGTTTGTGATAGCAAGCAGAGGCACCATGAGACCAGCTATGTCGTTATTTTTAATCGCGCTGTGCTCCCGTCTGTGTAATTCATAAACGCGCATTTACTGCACAGTACAATCAGATTGCGTGAAATTGTCCTGTTTTAGCCGAGCATGAGATCTTGAAGCTCCAGCCGCTTCTGAAAAGGGAGGCGGGAGCACAAGCTCATTTGCATTTAAAGGGACAAACACAAAAATGGCATGTTTTGGCTCATACCCTAAAAGTGGCAATTTTAACAAGCTATAAAAAATTATCTGTGGAGTATTTTGAGGTAAAACTTCACATACACACTCTGGGGACATCAGAGACTTATTTTACATCTTGTAAAAAGGGGCATAATAGGTCACCTTTCACATTATCTACGAGGCAAAGGCTTGTTTATCTTCACATGCATGTCATGCTGTTTATCTGATACTCACCAAGGGAGACAGCGAGGGAGGGATGGAATGATACAAATCAAAAAACAGCTGCAAGGTTGAGGAATCCAAAAAGGCTGCAGAAGAGAGAAAAATCAAACTTATGCATGAATTCAACACGAATACCCCGTTACTGCTCAAAAGGACTTTTTAAAAGAAGTCTCTCATGCTCACCAAGGCAGCATTTATTTTATCAAAAATAGTCAAACCAGTAATATTGGGAAATATCTTTTAGAATTTAACTGTTTTCTATTTTAATTAAGCTACATTTTCAGTATCATTACTCCAGTCTTCAGTGTCACATGATTCTTCAGAAATCATTATAATATACTGATTTGCTGCTTAAGAAACATTTATTATTGTTATCAATGTTGTGTGGTTCAATATTTTTTGTGGAAACCATAATAATATTTTATGTTTTTTCTTTTCACAAAGAAAGTTCAAAACCTTTTGTAACATTATACATGTCTTTAATGTTCTTAAAAAAAAGTCTTAAGTCACAACAGCAAATCAGAAAAAAAATAATAAAATTGTGTTTCAAGAAATCTTGACTATATAAGCAATTCTTAAGAAGGTTAAACATACTCAATTTAAAATTCAAGTTGCACCATACGTTCATTGTTTGCCAAAAAATGTCAGATCACCTGATCTCCAGCTGGTGGGGATCTGGACGGTGCACAGATCATCTGAGGATTCATCAGTGGATGTACCAATAAAATCAAAGTTGAGGCAATTGTGGGCCAGTTTGAGTAGCTGCATGAGTAGCCCATGCTGGCTCTCATCATTTAGATTCAAGTTCTTCCCAGATGCCTGCAGACATACAGAACAATCCACTGAGTCCTTGACATAAATCCCAAGCAGACTGGTTTAGCGGTTGTGAAGAAGAATATACAGACAGACAGTTCTTTTGTGCAGTCTCTGAAGCATTAGCCTTACCTGCTTGAGGAGGTTGCAGGAGAGGGTGAAGATGTCAAACAAAGAGGAATCTCGAAATGATGAAGCAATCTTTCTATGTTTTGTAAGTGGATGTGTTGAGTCTGCCTGGAGAATCGAAAGATGATTCAAGGAATCAGTCATTTATCTTTAATGTGACTTTCAGTTATTGATCCCAAACAAACAGCAAATAATTTCCAAGCACTGAGGAAAGACCAAATTAAGAAATACTGTGAGCGTAGAAACTTACTTGGTTAATCTCATTGGTTAACTGGGAAAGAATTGTGACTCCTATGATGCAGTGTTCAACACTATCCTGAAAGAATCAAAACAAATAAATAAGTAAAAAATACAAACAACTTCATAAATTCTGGAACATTACTCAAATTTAATATAAACCAATTTTAGCTTTTGCCTTTAAACATGCAAAGTCATAATTTATGCCATCATGCCGAGTATGAAAGTGTGAGTAACAAACACTTTACACGAGACAAATCAGCTTTAGTGATGTACTGTAACGAAAATTTTTGACCAAAAATGAAACGCTAAAGAGAAAACAAATGCCAGCTGCAACTGTTTGAATTTTCACCACAAAATACTTCTATAGACGTAATTACAATTATATAATAATTATCTAGTTGTTGTGCAGTTATGTTTAAAGGTCCTCATTCGTAAAACAGGAGTTTTTGTGTATTGAATTTGTGTAATTTGCTCATAAATAATTTCTATGGAAATGGATGCATATACCTCGAATTTAAAACAACACTTATATAAGAATGGTTTTATAAACCATTGAGACAAATGTATTGCTCGTTTCATGATAAATGAGGGCAAATGTTTTCAGAAAGTAAAACATGATTTTGATAATCGCATCAAAAATATCAAACAAAATCTAAAATATGGTCATGTAGAATAAGGCAGTAATATGTGCTTTAAAAGTACTAATAAACAGCCAATATGCATGCTTAGAAGCAACTAGTTTATAGTGTTCCCTAATCTAAAATGTTACAAAATAACCTAACTTCAACTGTAATAGATTTTGATGAGGTGAGAAATCATATCCATAAAAAATTATCCACGTTCATTTGGATTTTTCACATGGAAACAGCAATTGATGATGGTCTTCAAAATACAAGTCTTGTTCGAGATATATGAAACTGACATGATGTGTAGCCAAATATGGTGTCCCATACTCTCTGCATTTAACCCTTCCAAGTGCACACACACACAGCAGTTGGGTGTTCGGTGGCTTGCTCAAGGGTCTCACCTCAGTCGTGGTATTGAGAGTGGAACAGAGCTCTGGTCATTCACACCCCCCACCTACAGATACTGAGACTTCTGGGTTACAAGCCCGAATCACGACTGCCCCTAATGTGGGCAATATCTTGTTTGATATTTTTGATGCGATTATCAAAATCACCTTGAACTTTGTCAGGACATTTGTCCTTATTCATGAAACAGGAGCAATACATTGTGTAAACGGTTTATAAAACCAGTCTTATGTAAAGTGTTGCATTAAATGCAAGGTAAATGCATGCATGCTAAGTGCTACCGATTATTGTTTTTTATTCAGGTGAACATCAAAAATATAATTTTCTACCAAAAACATTTGTGCGTCCCTACTTGTCTTAAAGATGTGATAACAAAAAACAAGAAAATATTTCCAAGTAGTATAACTCTGAAGAATATGATCTTTTCTAATAATACTATAAAATTTATCATACCTGCAGGAATCTTGTCACATCGACAATGACATTCCTGAAGACGTAATCTTCCTTTTGGCAGTCAAACCAGCCAAGCTTGGTGATTCTGGCATAGAGCTGGATCAAGGCTTGTGTCACAAAGGCAGCAAGCTTTGGCCGGGTCGCCAGATAATTGAGAACATAATTTCCTGAGGAACCAATGTGACATTTATTTCAAAATGTTGTCTTTTCATGGTTTTTGGGTTCTATATCTCATGGCTGATCTGATAAACTTACGAATGTCAATGCGCTGCTCCAGGGGAAGTGGATTGCTTGTACGAGACACCAACTTGGAGAGACATGTTGCAGCCAACAACTGCGAGTACGAGGACTGTAAAGATTTTACAAATACAGTGTCAAGTTAAATAGTTGCTTAACTCAAACTAATGGACTAGGATTTTTGAGAAAACTGTTGTCAGATAAATTCAGATGTCCTGTTCTTCAGTTTTCAAAACGTTTAATTCTTACACTTCCGCTTTCCAGCAACAACTGGCATTTACTCAGGCAGTCGGGACTGTTGGTGAACTCCACCAGAGCTTTCTCGGCCTGTAGACGTGTGGTGGTGTCTGTGGTCTCATATAGTTGCTTGCACAGGATCTCTAGCTGGGCTAGGCTCTGAAAAAGAGACCCACATGAGTTTAGTGTAAGCAAAAAACATTCAGAGGATATTTGAGAGAATCAATAAAACTCCTATGTCTAAACTATTTACTCATCTAAACTATTTTTATAAACTAAGTCCTACAAAGTCTACTTGCAGAAATGTGTTAGTATTCAAGTGGTCAATGACATTCATTTATCCACATCAATTTTTTACATCAAAAATACATAAAAAATGAAATTCATGCATGCAACAACTTGAATACAACTAGGGCTGGGCGATAATTTGATAACGATAATTATCGCGATATAATTTCTCGATAAAACGATATGAAGAGTTTGATAAATGTTCGATATAATGTTTATGCGCCAAAAGCGGAACGAAACAGCGCAACTCATTTGAATTGCGCCACATGGACCGTTTATCCACTCGGATCAAAGTTCAAACTGCAGCGCGAGCTCACTAGAGCAGATGCGTTTACTCAGTCACGCGAGCATTAATCAGCGCTGTGAGATCCAGTGTGAAGCGCTTGAATTCAGCGATGAACACAAATGACTTCCGTGATTTAAACTAGTTTAAAGCCAAACAGGAGAAACACCGTGTGCAACAAGACAGTCAGAAGGCTTTTCAATCTACAAATCGCCATCATTTACCATAGATTTACTGTAGCAACACTCACTGCACCATGGTATTGTTGCAGAAATTTGGTATATTCACACACTGAATTTTATTAAATGAGTAATTTGTACTTTTTGTACTTGTATTTCATACAAATAGGCTACCTAAAAACTATGTAGTTATATTTTTACCATGGTATTGAGGTGCTATTTGTGTGGTTTTAACTGTGTTTATCATGATTTCAATTAGAGGTTGACCGATAGTGGATTTTGCCGATACCAATAGCTAGGTTGGACCACACTGGCCGATACCGATTAATTAACCGATAGTTTTAAAATTGATACTGAACAAAAACTAAAATAGTGCTTTATTAACAAAAACAGTACTGAACCATACTAGTAGTAAAAATAATAATAGTAATAGTAAATGTTGAAATTACGCACTCTAACAAGGAAAAATACTTACACAGCTTTCATTAATCTTAATGCTACAAATGGACTCTTATTTTAAAGTGTTACCATTTCATTTAAACTGTCATGCTTAAAGATGCACATCTTTAAATATATACACAAAGGCTATAGCATTAAAATTATATACATATGGATATTGTTTGTATACTCTCACACTTTAACTGCATCTACTCTTGAACACTTGATTATCTAATCAAAATAAAAGCGCAGAGCTGAGTCTTGGAGAACTCGCCGGTATCCCACACACTGCGGACGCGTCGCGTTCAGCTCGAGCAGCGGTCTAAAACAGTTTATTTAAATCACCAAACGGACACAAGTTTACTTCAAGAATGAACAATTTGACATGGATGAGTTTGAAGTTCGGTGTTTAAAAAAACGGAGCAAACGGAAAGTGAAAGTGCGACCTATATTATAGCTCTATAAATGAAGCACACAGACTTTATTAGAACCACAGAAAGACACACGTTTTGCTGAAAATGCACAATACACAATTCATTAGGTACATTATCAACGATTCGGGACCAATATAATGTAATTTAAAGGAAAACTATGTGAATGGCGCGGCAGGATTTTCTGTCGGCTGCATTTAAATCCACGTCTGAAGTTTCCCGCTCTGTTCAGCGTGCAGTATCACGTGTCTAAACAAATAGCACATGTTGTCAGTGATTTCAACCACTAGAGGCCGCTCTTGCATAGTGTAATGACAGCAGACCCTTCTCAGCCGCTCCAGCAATGGACGCAACCCGGAAAACTATCGGCATGGATTTTTGCCGATAACCGATAGTTCCAGCAATCAACTATCGGTGCCGATTAATCGGCAAAACCGATACATCGGTCGACCTCTAATTTAAATGTATGTTACTATGGAAGATCGATGCTTAATTTAAAAATAAATAAATTAAACCATTCTGTTTTTGCTTCAAATTTCGAAACTATACAATGTAATTTAGATTAAAAACTGCTCATGTTGCATGTATGCACCATCTTTGTTTGGATCATGATTAAAATGCAGTGGTTGCCTCTAATTTTAAATGGAAAGAATATTTGTATAAAAATACTTTTACCTTAAATTCATATTTAAAAATTTAAATATTTTCTGAAAATAATGATAAAGATGCATTCAAGGTTTTAGGGAATTCTGTTATTAATTTTTACTAGGTTACACCACATGACAGTTTTTAGAGTAATTAAATTGTTCCAATTGCTTAAAACTGTAATAGCGCAACTCCTCAACTAGGGTTGCAAAAGCGCGGATAATTTCCAGAAATCCCTGAAATATTCCAAAAAATCCAGGAAAGTTTCCAAAATTTCTGGAATGTTTCTGAAATTTACTGGAAATTTTCCACCTTTTTGCAACCCTATCCTCAACAAACTATGCAATATGAAATATCATTCATGTCCAAGCTAAAGTTGTACCTCAAGTCTTATAATCTTAAGATAGAGAGCTTCAGTATCTTCTTGTACAATCACAACATCAAACATCAGGTTTATGAAAAACTAGACACTAATGTTCCATTGAGCAAATTAATGCACAGACATCACATCCACAAGTTATTGTTCTAGGTCACAAAGGTAGTATCTGGTTCATGAATGCATGAAAGACTATATGGTGACTGGAGAAAAAAAGTCAGCGATACACTTTGGTAATACATAGAGGAGCAATGAAAGAGCTAACCCGTGTTATGCAGCAACAAGCCTCTAAACAGTTCTTTGTTCCCTGTGGAGCATAACTATACAAAATCAGCATCAGCAGAAAAACAGCAGCTACAACAAATGAACTCAGTAGCCTATAGAGCTATTTCAAATATATATATTTTTTTGCACTCAAATGTTAAAGGAACACTCTACTATTTTTGAAAATAGGCTCATTTTCCAACTCCCCTAAGAGTTAAACCAGGGGTGCCCAAACTCGGTCCTGGAGGGCCGGTGTCCTGCAGAGTTTAGCTCCAACTTGCCTCAACACACCTGCCTTCAAGTTTTTAGGATGCCTATTAAGAACTTGATTAGCTGGTTCAGGTGTGTTTAATTGAGGTTGGAGCTAAACTCTTCTTGACACCGGCCCTCCAGGACCGAGTTTGGGCACCCCTGAGTTAAACAGGTGAGCTTTACCGTTTTCGAATCCATTCAGCCGATCTCCGGGTCTGGCGTAGCACTTTTAGCTGTAGCTTAGCATAGATCATTGATTCTGATTAGACCGTGAGCATCTCGCTCAAAAATGGCCAAAAAGTTTCTATATTTTTCCTACTTAAAACTTGACTCTTCTGTAGTTACATCCGGCGTGCGCCTGTTACGCAGCGCCTGAAAATAAACTAACTTCCGTCAACATAACCAACGTGACCACCTGCTTGCACAGGGAGCGTGCTGGGGACTATTTTCAGGCACTCATAGTACTGCAGCAAAGTTCCTTGATTATTACGCCGGAATGAGAGTATAGTTCCTAGCCATATCGGCCTAGAAAACCGCAACTTTTCATTTTCTGTCGGTTTTAGTCCACGATGTAACTACAGAAGAGTCAAGTTTTAAATAGGAAAAATCTAGAAAATCTTTGGTCATTTTTGAGCGAGATGCTAACGGTCTAATCAGATTCAATGATCTATGCTAAGCTACAGCTAAAAGTGCTACCGCCAGACCCGGAGATCGGCTGAATGGATTCGAAAACGGTAAAACTCAACTGTTTAACTCTTAGGGGAGTTGGAAAATGAGCCTATTTTCAACAATAGTGGAGTGTTCCTTTAAATCCCTTGTTAAATAAACAGTTTAATACTCGAACAGTTTTAAAATGCACACTTTTCTTGTGCATTCCACAACTTTAAGCTGGTTTTTCATGTCCATGTATGTATATGCTTGATGCAACCTTCTGATAACTGAATCAAGTGACCATAAAAGAACAGGGAGTACCCCTAAACATACAAGATAAAATGCAAGCTGTATTTGCAAGCAACTGCACAGAAAAGATAAGACACCTCTAAGTTGAAAAACCCAAAATGAAAACACATGTATTGGTTTTTACTAAAACTAACTTCAATAACCACCATCAAACTGTTCGTACCTACCTATAACATTTTAATAACAACTATTAACATGCTTTAAGCATTCTGCATTAAATGTTTAAGTGTACTTAAACACTTCTGAATTACAATTTTACAATAAACAAAAAGTTTAAAGCTGCTAAACAAGTAAGAAATACTGCGGAGTCATAACAACCTACTGCCCTCACAACATGCTCTGTGATAATTATGTAAACACACATATATTGAAGCATTATTTGATTGGTTTAGGTCTAAAACAAGCGTGTTACATCACAAAGATGTGATCTGCAACACTCAAACGGACTTTAAGACACAGAGCTGCTCCAGTGGTAATTAATAATCTATTACTGCAAATGCAATGGCTTCTTCACCACCTACAGAGTAACAGGACGCGTGACAACAACACTGGAAAGCTCATGTTTACTGTTGCCTGTGCACATGAGAGTCAGGTTAACAAAAGCATCGTCCCCCACCTTATTCAAATTCATGGAAATATACAGTTATTCAACACTGTGTTTAACCTCGAGACCTCCTTAACCTTTGCCCTCAAATATGACCTGCCTTGTCTTTTGTGATTAGCAGCTTTTTACAAGCTGACAGATGACAAGCAGCGGCGGTGTCTGAAAACACTGTAACTTAGAGTTTAACGCTCCAGTCACGTCCAAAAACACGGTTTAGCTAGAGAGGTTTTCAGGAACCAGCCATATTGAGTCTGTCAAGAGAGAATGAGGAGAAGAAAAATAATTTATTTTAACTTCTGAGCGGACTTTACCTGTCAATTACACCCGAGACGACTTTGGTTGCCACCTTATTAACCCCTCAGTTGTCATTATCAGGACAGATTTATTAAATACCAGTGAAACGAAATAAATAGTAAATGTAACAATTTCGACTAATAAACATCCATAAAGAAAATAAAACATTAAATATGGCATACATTACAAAACGGTGAAAAGTGCTGACAAAAGACACCGCTGGTTCGCTGCCTTCACTTCATCCAGTTATTTAACTCTCCCACTATTACAGGTGATACAATTATTAGTAATATATATATAATTTTTTTTTAACTCTATTACCTATTCAACATTCGCAGGAAATGTTAATGTGAATAGCGTTTTTATAACTTTGAGGAAAAACTGGTTTCTGGTCGGGCTTTTGGTTTGACGAGGCGGCGCGCGGGAGAATCTCACGAGTTAGCACGCGAGCTACAGGCTAACCGCGAGAGAGCTCAGCAAACCGGACACATTTGCGTCCAGCAATTACACAATGACAGATAACCGCGTGCAAATACGCGTTTGGGCTCACCGAGAGGCTTTCCTCTTGGAAAAAGCCTCGCTGAGCTCGGGTTACTATCGCTTAAGGCCAGTGCATTCATTGCATGGCAAGCGGTTGGATGCGGGATGATGCCTTGTTTACAATGTAAAACACCACTGTCGCTTTAGAGTTACATGCAATTTATTATAAACGATTTCTCGGGATCTACCGGTCTCTGCTGCTTAATATAAAATACCTTACATTTAGCTTCAAAACAACTTTCGCCGGTGCCGCAGAGTTGTGTGATAGCCTGGATCACAGAGTTAAGATCAACATGATGACAGGCCACAAGTCAACACTTGATAATCGCATCCAATAAAGCATGCGAGTCGACCTCTCCAGCCGCGCAACGCATGCATTTCAAACAAACACATGCGCATCGCCGAAACAAGCCACGGAATCTATCACTAGACTGCAGTGGATCATATTTCATTAATTTAATAATAACAAAACAAAATCATTTACTTACCTGCACATGATCCGCCATTTTGCTCCATTCATGCTCCTCTCTCGCTCCCCCCGACAATGAGCATGCGCGCGTCTGTTCACGATCACGGGGACATTTACGCAACTGACGCACGCAGTGAAGAAGCCAGATGTTCGCTCGGGGCTTCGTGAATATCCCGTTACGCCAGACAGCCGCCGCCGAAACCAACGCCGAGAAGAGCCTTTGTTTACATGCTTCTTAAAGTGAAACCGCCAATTCAGATTTTGAAGGTCACGTGGATTTATGACTCCAAGCATGATTGATGGTGTTTATTGTGATTGTGAAGTTGAGAAATAAGGCTATTACACTTTTAAAGAGGCTCCCGCGGGCGTTCTGACACCTGTTGTAAAGGTGCACACAGTAATTAGGTTAATTAGAACGTTTTAAACAGACACAATGTTATTATTATTATTATTCTATACATTTTCAGGTTATGAAGTCTCCAGACAGATTGTTTTCTGTAGTTTTAATTTACATGGAGCGGGTTGCGCCCTCAAGGATGCCGCCATGTTGGCATCACATGACTAGCTTTATGCAGTTGACTGATTTAGTAAGATTATTAACAACAACGCTAATAATACATTTTCTGTATAATAATTCAATCAGTGTTGTTTCACACTAATCAACCTGAATCTTTATCATCTTGCTTGAATCCCCTTTAAAGTCATCCTGAAACTAAACTGTTTGTTCATCATCTTTTCTTCTCTATATTGTGATGTATATGAGCAACTGATTTAAAAATATGACATATAACTGAATAATAGATTTAATAATGGTATACCTTTTAATGATTTTAAACAAACATTGACCTGCATGAATAATCCAGAAGACTAGATTTTCCAATGCTGGGCTTTTTTTAAAATACTAAGTCGGTGGCAAACTTCATAGCAAATAATAATAGTTCATTTTGATTTCACTGTGACTTTAATGCTGGGACCAAGGATTGTTGGGACACGGATTTCATAATAAAAGCTCAATATGAGCCAATATGACCAGATGGTCCTGTTAACCACAAACAAACAAACAAACGAATGAATTTATGAGATTTAATAGTCATAATTTTCCCTCTCATCTGTGAGTTCTCACCATTGTTTGTAAAACTGTCACATTAGAGTTTGTTTACAGTTTTAATGAATAAAACTCAACCCACATTTGAAGGTCACGTGGATTTATGACTCCAAGCATGATTGATGGTGTTTATTGTGATTGTGAAGTTGAGAAATAAGGCTATTAAACTTTTAAAGAGGCTCCCGCGGGGCGTTCTGACACCTGTTGTAAAGGTGCACACAGTAATTAGGTTAATTAGAACGTTTTAAACAGACACAATGTTATTATTATTATTATTCTATACATTTTCAGGATATGAAGTCTCCAGACAGATTGTTTTCTGTAGTTTTAATTTACATGGAGCGGGTTGCGCCCTCAAGGATGCCGCCATGTTGGCATCACATGACTAGCTTTATGCAGTTGACTGATTTAGTAAGATTATTAACAACAACGCTAATAATACATTTTCTGTATAATAATTCAATCAGTGTTGTTTCACACTAATCAACCTGAATCTTTATCATCTTGTTTGAATCCCCTTTAAAGTCATCCTGAAACTAAACTGTTTGTTCATCATCTTTTCTTCTCTATATTGTGATGTATATGAGCAACTGATTTAAAAATATGACATATAACTGAATAATAGATTTAATAATGGTATACCGTTTAATGATTTTAAACAAACATTGACCTGCATGAATAATCCAGAAGACTAGATTTTCCAATGCTGGGCTTTTTTAAAAATACTAAGTCGGTGGCAAACTTCATAGCAAATAATAATAGTTAATTTTGATTTCACTGTGACTTTAATGCTGGGACCAAGGATTGTTGGGACACGGATTTCATAATAAAAGCTCAATATGAGCCAATATGACCAGATGGTCCTGTTAACCACAAACAAACAAACAAACGAATGAATTTATGAGATTTAATAGTCATAATTTTCCCTCTCATCTGTGAGTTCTCACCATTGTTTTACCAAGAGGTTATGATGACCAGATGGTTGTATTTTTGGATCAGGACGATAAACAGTCAACTAAGTAATACAGAGGTTAAAAATGGCTAAACTGACAGCTATCAGGCTCTCTACCAAACCTCAAGATATTCACAGTTTATTACGCCTGACAGTTTCACTCAGATTGAGCTGTGCCAGCTAACAGCTCATTCAAAGTATTCACTGAAGTGAAAAAGAGTGTGGAGACAGCAACAGGATTAGATGCTTTTTCATTCAGAGTTTGTTCCCTGTTATTGTATTGGATTTATCACACTGTGACTTAGAATTGCTTTGAACTGAACAGTTTTGCAACTGAGTAACTGACATCAAAACGAGTTTTGGTTCCTTACCGCTGTCGCCTCTGGCTTGCTTAGTTGGGGACACTTCATTTCCAGCGTTATCGTTGACATGATTGCAAAGATATTATTTAAACTGAGCTGGATGTTGACATCACTGAATTCAATGATGAACTGTCTTTAACTGAAAAATGAGTGTTTACTATTGTCACTTTGCATTATTGACACTATTTTCCTAATTAATGCTGTTCAGTTGCTTTGACACAATCTGTATTGTTAAAAGCGCTATATAAATAAAGGTGACTTGACTTGACATCTTCAAGGATTTTTTTTAAGGAACATCAAAATTTTAGGTTAAAATGTATAGCAAGTATCAGAATTTCATTTCAGTTTTTTTCACCATGCTCCTGCATGACAAATTAATTATTTTAAAATACAAATGTTCCATTTAGTCTTTAGCCAAGTATAAATTCACGCATGTAACAAAATAATGACCAAAATACTGTTTAAAACTGTTATTTTTAACTAAAGCTAGATAATAAATATTGAAAATAGATGAAACTGTAACTTATAATGAACTATTAAAACTAAAACTGAAATAAAAAGAAAATATTTGAAAACAAACAAAAAAACAACAAATACATGATAAAATTGCTAAAACTAAAATGAAAATGGAGCATATAAAAGTAAAATTGAATTTAGCATGTGTCACCAGGACATTTTCAATCAGCTTTTGTTGACTGGCCAGATGACAGCAGGATGTCACATGACTAAAGATGACATTTGCAGTGTTTCAGCTCTGGCCTTTGGACCCTTTTCAAACTGCACTATATCAATTTAGTTCTGAGGCTTAACAATTGACATTTCTATGTACTTGTAATGAAAGACTAAGAAAAAGGGGTTTCTGAATAATAATGTTTTATCAGCAGCAGCTGCTCTTCAAAAATGTGTACATATATGGACCTGTTGGTGATGTTTGTGAAAGTGCTGTAATAGCCCCCATTGGTCACAAAGGGGCACCATAGATCCACCATCAGACCACAGGCCTATGACAAGAAACCTTAGCATGCATGTTCATTTGACATCCGCTGTCCAGTTTCCCGAGTGTTATTTTCACACAACTTTAGGTGACAAAGCATATAATGCACATTTTGATGTACACAAATACTTCTGATCAGCTTTAGATACTGTAGAAAATACTAACATTTTGCAGATCATGTTAATATAATTTGGACTGACATTTGTAACAATGCACAATTTTGCATAGCATTTGCTCTAAGAAGTAGTAAGATATGAGGAAAAGTGACATTTTCCCATGACCCTGTGACTTGATTCTAATGAGGTGCTAGTTGGATGTTTAAGGTATTCACAGAAGATATACAGTCTTCAGCCCTAAATAGTGCCAAACAGGAAGAATCATATGAGTAGGAAACCAACAGCCATACAGACACACGCCCACTCATCTGACTTCTCCAAGTGACTGATTTAGACTTCATCTTAGCCAGGAAGTAAGACTGACAATGTACCTATGGTCAGTCCACCATTGACAGCAATGCCTCTCATAGTCATTCAAACAGTTTAAAAGCAAAAGGGAATCAAGGGAACTTAGCGAGAGAGAGAGAGTGGAGGAGAGAAAAACAAGACAAAGGCCAGCTGAAGAACCATGGAGGAAGACATCAGGAGAAAAGGGATGCTTTATTTTCATCAGCAGCGCTTCGGCAAGGTGAGACTAGGTGTCCTTCTCAGAGCTTTATGAGTAGTGTGATTATTTTTGCAAGATAAACGAAAGAAATAAATGGATTTTCACACTCACGCATGGCTGTGGATTCAGCATATATGAGCGGAACGGCAAAGGTCAGAATATATATACAGTATATATATATATGTATACATACACATACTGTACATGCGTATGTATGTATATAAATACTATATATACAGTATATTCATCATAGAATGCTGAAAAATATGTATTATGATTTACACAAAAATATGAAGCACCACAACCCTTTTCAACATTGATAACAATAAGAAATTGTATTTTATTATTACATATATTATCTTTTATATTGTAATAATTTCACATTCAATTTTCAAATTCATTTAGAAACAACATAAAGACAGTATATTTTTAATATTTGTTTAACGGCATCTCTGTTTTAAGGGAGTATCACTGATTCCAATACTACTACTGATGTCTGTATTCTCTTCTAATATTTAACCATGAAATATAGCCATTCAACATTACATTAAAATTGAGAGCTATCAATTTTAACATTTATTAGACTTTAAAAATAACAACTAATTTAAGTGAACAAAGCAATTTCTCACATAAACCCTATAAATGTCATATTTAGCTACCTGTGCCCTTCAACAAGTAAAATACAGAAATTGAATAAAGTTATCAAACACTAAATTCTAAATTAAATATAGATGAATCCTTAAAGCTACAAGATGGAAGAGTGCTGTTTTTGTAACATGGGAAATATGATTTTCAAAAGACAAGCTGCTATCTAATATAACACCCAGATTTTTCACTGTAGAGGAAGTAACCGTACATCCGTCTAGTTGCAAACTGTAATCCAAGAGATTCTGTGTACTGTCTTTTGGTCCAATAAGTAATATCTCTGTCTTATCCGAATTTAATAAGAGAATATTATTGGTTATTATTATAGGTTATATTATATCATTAGGCCAATAGAATGTTAAAAGATGATAAAAAGATTTTTAAAAAGTCTTGCTGAGCCCAATATTCAAAATATGAGTGCGATTTACATTGTCTACATTAAAGTGATTTGAGTAAAGCTAGCTATATATTATATCGACATTATTATTAATATTATTATTATTGACTAAAATTAATCCAAAAGTAGTTAGAATAGATTACTTAAAATGAGTAATCAAGATTACATTACTAATTATAATTTTTAGTAACGGATCACAATTGGTAGCCAAAGTCTACCCAGCACTTTATGACTATCACTAACTTTTGGCAACCAGAAGCAAGTCCAAATACCTTTTCTCTTCATTTTGATCAGTACCTCTATTGTTTGATCGTTTTTTAAAATATATTTTGCTTGAAAGTGTCTTGTGCTTTACATTTTTCTTTTTTTTCTAAATAAACACTGCTTGGTTTGATATTTGCTATGTAATGCAATGACATGTGACTTCAAAGTATATGTATTCAAATAGCACAAAGCAAGCATATTTCAGACTATGAATGTGCGTGTGTGCTCTTCAGAGATGGAGGAAGGTGTGGTGCGTGGTGGTGGCGGAGGGCAGACGCAGCGTGTCACGGCTGGAGCTGTACGAGAACAAACACTCCTCCATCAAACAGGGCTCCAGCAAACGCAAACCTGACTACAAACAGGTGATCCGGCTGCGAGAATGCATCCGCATATCAGAAAGAGAGATGGCTGACTGCCCCAAAGACTGTGCTGCCTTTTATCTCGAGACCTCAGACAAACTTTACGTGTTCGCTGCCCAACATTCAGAGCTGAAGGGCTGGATCAAGAGTCTGTGCGAGCAGGCGTTCCCTGTAGGTTGAATTGCACCAAATCACAGCGCATAATGATGATGAGCGTTTTGCTAATTGCTTGTAATACATAATGGACACGTTCAGGTACAGATGTCACACTTTAAAATCGCTTAATGCCTTTCAGGACACTGGGGCTGAACAACGATTACAGAGAGAGAGCTGCCTCTATTCTGACCCTGTGAGCAGTTCCCACACCAGAGAAATGCAGGAAAACTCACTTTATGACACAGCAGAGAACGGTAAGGCAGTTAAAGTCACGCTAACAACCTAAATATAAGTTATAAATGACTATAAAATTATGTTCATTAAAATGAATCTATATTTACCATTGTGAATTGGGTTGCACAAGCATTGTTAAGAAATACTGCAAACGCAAGGGTAAACTTGCTCTTTCGTCATTTGATCAGTTTAACACTTTCATGCAGAAAAAAATAATAAATGGTAGATAATAATACATAAATGGTAGTCTATATTTTATTTATTTATTACATTTTTTACTTGGAGCTGCTTTCAGAATGTATCTATTCTTTATATCCCTTGTATACTATTTATTTATTTCAATTGAATTAAAACTGTAATACATAGTCACAACGTATTATTATTATTATTATTATTTTTCAGATTTGATGTATTTAAAGATAATTAAATATAATACGTTTTATAATTTGTGTATTTAGAGATAATTAAAAAAGTGTAGTCTATAATATGTGTCATATGGGAAAGTGTTACATATTATATATAATACACACACACACACACACACACACACACACACATATATATATATATATATATACACACATACATACATATATAATTAATTATTATGTTATTAATGTAATGCACCACAATTACATTTTTTATCTAATATTTTATATATCGGGTAACACTTTAATGCATCTCACCCTAACAGGTAATATTAGTGATATTGGAGGGACAGAGAGGAGAGTAGAGATGCTATTTTAGTTTGTCCTATTGCAAGGACGAACAGTCTCTTTTTCAAGCGAAACCTCAGGCTTGAGTCAAATTGCCCATTTGGGCCACAGGTGGCCAACCTTGATTCCATTAAAGGACAGGAAAGAGGGGACACTGTTTTCAGGTGTATGTATAGAGAGAACTCATTCAGGGGAGACGACAAATGAAATGAAGCAGAGGGATGCAAGCTGTCCTCAGATTCACCTGAGGCCACTTCTTATTGACTTCCGGCTTCTTCCTTTTCATCTAGCTTAAGATTTATATTGGTGCTCCTTGTGCATCACTGACAACATGTGGCACTCGCTAAGGCAAGCATCACTACCACTACTTCTATGGTTTTAGTGCGCAACTTATTCCGAACAAGAATGAAAAGCCACTGGAGTTGGGAAAATAAATCTTACAGAGTTGCCTTGAAAGAGGGTCCTGGGGAATATTTGGGAATCAGAACATCATTAATAGTATTTTCACACGAATCAGCAAACAACCAGCTATCAAAACACCTAGAACAATGACCTAGATTGTATACATACACATACTGTACATGCGTATGTATGTATATAAATACTATATATACAGTATATTCATCATAGAATGCTGAAAAATATGTATTATGATTTACACAAAAATATGAAGCACCACAACCCTTTTCAACATTGATAACAATAAGAAATTGTATTTTATTATTACATATATTATCTTTTATATTGTAATAATTTCACATTCAATTTTCAAATTCATTTAGAAACAACATAAAGACAGTATATTTTTAATATTTGTTTAACGGCATCTCTGTTTTAAGGGAGTATCACTGATTCCAATACTACTACTGATGTCTGTATTCTCTTCTAATATTTAACCATGAAATATAGCCATTCAACATTACATTAAAATTGAGAGCTATCAATTTTAACATTTATTAGACTTTAAAAATAACAACTAATTTAAGTGAACAAAGCAATTTCTCACATAAACCCTATAAATGTCATATTTAGCTACCTGTGCCCTTCAACAAGTAAAATACAGAAATTGAATAAAGTTATCAAACACTAAATTCTAAATTAAATATAGATGAATCCTTAAAGCTACAAGATGGAAGAGTGCTGTTTTTGTAACATGGGAAATATGATTTTCAAAAGACAAGCTGCTATCTAATATAACACCCAGATTTTTCACTGTAGAGGAAGTAACCGTACATCCGTCTAGTTGCAAACTGTAATCCAAGAGATTCTGTGTACTGTCTTTTGGTCCAATAAGTAATATCTCTGTCTTATCCGAATTTAATAAGAGAATATTATTGGTTATTATTATAGGTTATATTATATCATTAGGCCAATAGAATGTTAAAAGATGATAAAAAGATTTTTAAAAAGTCTTGCTGAGCCCAATATTCAAAATATGAGTGCGATTTACATTGTCTACATTAAAGTGATTTGAGTAAAGCTAGCTATATATTATATCGACATTATTATTAATATTATTATTATTGACTAAAATTAATCCAAAAGTAGTTAGAATAGATTACTTAAAATGAGTAATCAAGATTACATTACTAATTATAATTTTTAGTAACGGATCACAATTGGTAGCCAAAGTCTACCCAGCACTTTATGACTATCACTAACTTTTGGCAACCAGAAGCACGTCCAAATACCTTTTCTCTTCATTTTGATCAGTACCTCTATTGTTTGATCGTTTTTTTAAATATATTTTGCTTGAAAGTGTCTTGTGCTTTACATTTTTCTTTTTTTTTCTAAATAAACACTGCTTGGTTTGATATTTGCTATGTAATGCAATGACATGTGACTTCAAAGTATATGTATTCAAATAGCACAAAGCAAGCATATTTCAGACTATGAATGTGCGTGTGTGCTCTTCAGAGATGGAGGAAGGTGTGGTGCGTGGTGGTGGCGGAGGGCAGACGCAGCGTGTCACGGCTGGAGCTGTACGAGAACAAACACTCCTCCATCAAACAGGGCTCCAGCAAACGCAAACCTGACTACAAACAGGTGATCCGGCTGCGAGAATGCATCCGCATATCAGAAAGAGAGATGGCTGACTGCCCCAAAGACTGTGCTGCCTTTTATCTCGAGACCTCAGACAAACTTTACGTGTTCGCTGCCCAACATTCAGAGCTGAAGGGCTGGATCAAGAGTCTGTGCGAGCAGGCGTTCCCTGTAGGTTGAATTGCACCAAATCACAGCGCATAATGATGATGAGCGTTTTGCTAATTGCTTGTAATACATAATGGACACGTTCAGGTACAGATGTCACACTTTAAAATCGCTTAATGCCTTTCAGGACACTGGGGCTGAACAACGATTACAGAGAGAGAGCTGCCTCTATTCTGACCCTGTGAGCAGTTCCCACACCAGAGAAATGCAGGAAAACTCACTTTATGACACAGCAGAGAACGGTAAGGCAGTTAAAGTCACGCTAACAACCTAAATATAAGTTATAAATGACTATAAAATTATGTTCATTAAAATGAATCTATATTTACCATTGTGAATTGGGTTGCGCAAGCATTGTTAAGAAATACTGCAAACGCAAGGGTAAACTTGCTCTTTCGTCATTTGATCAGTTTAACACTTTCATGCAGAAAAAAATAATAAATGGTAGATAATAATACATAAATGGTAGTCTATATTTTATTTATTTATTACATTTTTTACTTGGAGCTGCTTTCAGAATGTATCTATTCTTTATATCCCTTGTATACTATTTATTTATTTCAATTGAATTAAAACTGTAATACATAGTCACAACGTATTATTATTATTATTATTATTTTTCAGATTTGATGTATTTAAAGATAATTAAATATAATACGTTTTATAATTTGTGTATTTAGAGATAATTAAAAAAGTGTAGTCTATAATATGTGTCATATGGGAAAGTGTTACATTTAATATTTAATACACACACACACACACACACACACACACACACATATATATATATATATATATACACACATACATACATATATAATTAATTATTATGTTATTAATGTAATGCACCACAATTACATTTTTTATCTAATATTTTATATATCGGGTAACACTTTAATGCATCTCACCCTAACAGGTAATATTAGTGATATTGGAGGGACAGAGAGGAGAGTAGAGATGCTATTTTAGTTTGTCCTATTGCAAGGACGAACAGTCTCTTTTTCAAGCGAAACCTCAGGCTTGAGTCAAATTGCCCATTTGGGCCACAGGTGGCCAACCTTGATTCCATTAAAGGACAGGAAAGAGGGGACACTGTTTTCAGGTGTATGTATAGAGAGAACTCATTCAGGGGAGACGACAAATGAAATGAAGCAGAGGGATGCAAGCTGTCCTCAGATTCACCTGAGGCCACTTCTTATTGACTTCCGGCTTCTTCCTTTTCATCTAGCTTAAGATTTATATTGGTGCTCCTTGTGCATCACTGACAACATGTGGCACTCGCTAAGGCAAGCATCACTACCACTACTTCTATGGTTTTAGTGCGCAACTTATTCCGAACAAGAATGAAAAGCCACTGGAGTTGGGAAAATAAATCTTACAGAGTTGCCTTGAAAGAGGGTCCTGGGGAATATTTGGGAATCAGAACATCATTAATAGTATTTTCACACGAATCAGCAAACAACCAGCTATCAAAACACCTAGAACAATGACCTAGATACCACCCACAAAGTGGCTGTGACCTTTGCACAGGCAAGCACCACTCACATTTGCATTCAAAAAAGATTTCAGCTTTAAATGATGTTGTTCAAAATTTCACAATTGGATGTGACTGTCTGACATCTGACTTCATTTTGGCCCAAAAGAGCAGCTGGCCAAAAATAGCTCTAACTTCCGTTTTATCACTTTGGGTGAAAGCTCTCGGTCAAAGACTGTCATAAGGGCTTTGTGTAGGTTCCGTTGTGCAAGTTTTTAGAGCAGCACATGCAGACAGACATTATGACACAAAGGAGAGGAGAGTGAGTGAAAGAGTGGGGAAGGGAGGAGGATGAAACTTGTCTGACTGTAAATCAGTTCTTCATGAACTTCAAGACGTTTCTATTTTCGTCTGAGGAGGGGAGGAGGGGTGACGAATGACACATCCTCATTTTCCTGAATGACATGACCTGACAACAGTTTTTTAGATATTGACTTCTCCATTGACAAACAAGAACCAAAAAAAAAAATATATATATATATATATATATATATACACACACACACGCACACACACACACACACACACACACACACACACACACACAGACAGTATATATAAAATATATATATTATAAAAATAAATATAAATACAAAGTAAAAATGTTAGGGTCAGTAAGATTTCTTAATGTTTTCAGAAAGAAAAAAGTATCTTACATTCACCAAGGTTGCATTTATATATATATAAAAAAGCAAATATTGTTAAATACTATTATAATTTAGAATAGGTGTTTTCTGTGTGAATATATTGTAAATTCTAATTTATTTATGTGATGCAAAGCTGAATTTTCAGCATCATTAATCTAGTCTTAAGTGTCACACGATCCTTCAGAAATTATTCTAATACGCTGATTTGCTGCTCAAGAAATTCTAAAAAAAAATGTTTTTGCTGCTTAATATTTTTTTGTGTGCACTATGCTATACACTTTTAGAGTTCTTTGATAAATAAAAAGTGTAAAAACAAACATATACAAATAAATATAATAAATCTTTTGTAACATTATAAAATGCCTTTTCTGTCACTTTTGATCAATTTAACACATCCTTGCTGAGTAAAAGTACTAAGTTCTAAAAAATAAAATCTTACTGACCCCAAACCTTTGAATGGTACTGTATATATTATGATTGGTGCATGAATTTTGAACTTGTCCTTGATGTGTAAATCTCACAAAACTGTGGAACAAGTTATAAAAAGTATAGAGAAATTATTTTTAATCCAATTTGTGTAAAAAACAAAAAAACAATCAAATATTGAGTCGAGAAAGATATGTTGAAGGGAAAATTCACCTAAAAACTATCCCTAAAAAAATAGCTTCAAATACTGTTATTACACTGGAAATGCAAGGTAATGTCAGATGCATTCAATTGTGGAATACAGTATCTACACACAGCTGCATACTACACATTAATCATATTCTCTTCATACAGAACATTTGCATACTTTACATACATAACCGAAATAATAAGAGTAGTATGCACTTCTGAGCATAATCTCTATTTCTTGTGTCCTTGGTTGAGGACTGAGCAAATAGCTTTTAATTCTTGGCAGAACATGAAGTGATTTTGTTCATCACCCTTCTCTGAACTGTCTCTTATATTTCATTTTCTCCAATGTGCATTTGACAAAATGGCTATTATTCATATAAAACGTACACATTAAGAGATCTTTGTATGGAAAAGATCTCAATCTAGTTGTCAAGCTGACCTGAAATGCTTTACAGTCTAGCTGCCAGTCTCTTCATTTCAAAGTGATGGTGTGATGGTAAGTTTAAAGATGCTAGAGGTCAGGCTTGCAGCAGTTTAGAGATAATTGGATTGCAACCACCCCCTGATAGATTTGATTGGATGAGCGAGAATGTTTCAAGTCGCTAGGTTGTGGGTGCTCTATGATGGTTTGTATAGAAGCTCGACATCAAAGTCGAAAACTGGGAGTGGAAACTAAACGGAGTGAAATTCTCGTAATCAGAGAGGCAAACAAGCAAATAAGGCGTTTTCTCCATCTGTCTTCGTGTTTACATTAAACAGCAGCAATGATTTATCTGACTGGTCTTTGAACGTTTCCAAGTGTTTATGCAACTGGTTTTGAAGGCCTCAGGAATCAGATTATGAAGTTTTTTTTAGCATTTTTGAAAGAAGTCTCTTATGCTCAGTAAAGCTGCATTTATTTGATCAAAAATACAGTAAAAACTGTAATATTGTGAAATATGATTACAATGTAAAATTACAGTTTTCCATTTGAATATTTTATATGAATATTTTAAATGATAATTTATTCCTTTGCTAGCAAGTTTGAATTTTCAGCATCATTACGCCAGTCTTCAGTGTCACATGATCCTTCAGAAATCATTCTAATATGCTGATCCGCTGCTCAAGAAATATTTATGTAAGAAATGTATATGGAGTAATGATGCTGAAAATTCAGCTTTTGCATCACAGGAATAAATTACATTTTTAAACATATTCAAATGGAAAACAGTTAGTTTCAATTATAATAATATTTCACACTATTACTGTATTTTAATCAAACAAATGCAGTCTAACATAAGAGATATCTTTATATAAAATAAATATGAGTGATAACATAAATGATAGAATATTTATTAGTTATATTATATAAGAGATACTATTAATACAATTATATATAAATAGTATGAATTCAAAAAATATTATATAATATTATTTATATTTCAAACAATGACTGAGATAAAAGGTACAAATTTGATATAGCTTCCACTTCATGTCACCCTGAAAATGCAAGTCAGATGCACTGCATTTTGGGATACAGTGTTTCATGTCATGCGCTCTCTGTCCACACATTTAGACAAATGTAGTAGTTTATCTGAGAACTCCATGCATACAGAAAATCTGCATATTGTTCACACTTTCATACTGCACACTGCACTGCAATAGTAATACTATGGTAGTACACTATTCTGAACTTAGCAAAACTGACACCAGGAAGATTTTTTAAGATAGATTTTGGGTCAGCAACCCAAGCATTGCAGTTCCTGTAATTATTTTTAGCCGATAGATACTCAGTGTGAACACCCATGGGCCAGATGGGAAGGAAGTGGTATTTTTTCTCTGATCTATAGTTGGAGAATCAAGACTCTCAGCTCAGCAGCTCACAGTTGGGATTGCATTTATCGTGCCTTTTCTTTCCGAGAAGCCTCCGACTCATTTACTGATTCCGCTGTGCAGTACCTGAATCTTATTTATGCAGATGCTGCAGTTTCACATTGAGGCGAACTTCACACTGGCCTTGTGGTGATCTCTAATAATACCGCCGGTGCTGCTGTGGTTTGACCGTGCCTTTATATGGCTGTGAGTTTAAAGCCAAGAACACGAACCGACAACCAATTAGTGGCAGAAATGTTTTTGATCATGCATTGTTTGAAATCAGTAAACAGATGAGACTAAGGAAATGTAAAAAGAAATAAATACATATGCACAATTACGCTACCGCACAAAATTCATGGCTAATTAATGTATCGTCTCTTGTGATCTGCGCAATACGCTGATGAACTGGGGTCGTTAAGACTCTTTTTAATCAGTGACCCAACAATCAGAGGCTGATTAACACTCTCCAGATCTCATCAGACGCCCTTGAAATAAAGATGGGCAATTTAGTCAATTTACCGTAAATGAGCACATAAAAGTAATTGTCAAGTCCTGCTTTGCACCAAAGCCTGCACGCTATTGGTCAATCTACTTCTTAAATTATAGGAAAAGAAGCCAAAAGCTGGACATTTCAGACAATTTAGAAATCCTGGGAAAAAGAGGACGTATATGGTCACCTTAAATTTGGCCAAAATGAGGTATCTTATCTTCTTGAACCTTTAATGTGTGTCAAGAATGTAGCTGTGCTGTCTATGTAGGTAGCTCACTAGGTTTTCAAACAGAGTCAGTGGATGGATTTAGTTTTGGTGTGATATTGGTGCATTCAGGTCCTCCTGGAAAGTTCATATTTACTAGTTGGGAAGACGTAATTAATACATCAGGTATGTTTAGATAACTTTGTTCGAGCAAGTATGCAATGTACCGTTTCCACAATAAATACAGCAAGGTTGTTAATGCCTACAAATTGATGAATAAAAAAAATGTGCATTAGTTGTGTTTTTGCTTTTTTATGTTTTTATTCAAGTTATGAAGGTGTCTCTCATTACAATTTGTAACTATTTTACATTTAGGCAAATTGGTGGCTAATTTGAATTGACTAAATCGTACATTGTTATATGTTTTTGTACAATCTGCTTATGTTAGGTTTAGGGGTAGACCTTCATGCTTATGTTTTTTTTCTTTCCTAAAAACCATACGTTTCTGTATGATTCACATGGAATAACACGAAATCGCCGCCTTGTAAAATAGCATATAATTTTCTCATGAGATCATGTTGAAGGTGCTGAAAACGAAATTGTTATATAATCTACGATAATTGTCAAATGCCATCGCATTTTGTACATGCAACTTAGCTCCTTTTATTTTAAATGAAAAAATAAATAATCTCATACATTTCACCAAAATTAGCGTAAACTACAGATGATGCATCTATTGGGTCTGTGATGCGTTCTCACTGCATCTGACTTTTGATTCATAATTCCAAATTTGTGGCGACGTACTGTACATATGCATTTAAGTCATAAATACTATCTTTTTTGCATGCATATGTGCTTATTTTTTGTTGTGATTCAGTAGTAAGTTCCTACTTCATTTTTTCTATGTTTCATATAAAAAAACTCATACTAACTCAACTAATACATATGATTTAATAACATTATAACAAGAGTAAAAACAAACTCATGTGCATTCAAACCTGAATGATTATTTACTCAGTGGAAAAACATTGCTTGCACAGATAAGAATACTTAAGCACAGCTATTAGTGAATGATAATTTATCTTAACAGAGAGGTGTTACTAAAATATCAAATGAAGGAGACATACAAAGGTGCAAAATCAAATGATTCTTGTTCATCACCCAGCTAAATCAGAAGCTTTAAGTCTGACACTAACTACAGCATGTGTCCGGTGAGTCATCCAGGTTAACAGAGTTGTGCTTCACACGTGCGCCATCTGTATCTCTAGATAGCATGAGAACTGTGCACGTCTGCGTGTAATGTTCTCCCTGAGCAGTGCTGCAAACGAGAGCGAACAGGAAAAACAACTAAATTTGACATTCACGGTCGTGGGTGAGGCCTCACTGGGCAACAAGCCAACAGTCTGAGAGCTTGTTTCATCCTGGAAGATGTAGAGCGAGGAGGAAGAGGCTCAGAAAATGACAACCGTGAACATCAACCGAAGGAACAAAGGCTGAACTTAGACAGGGCTGCCTGGTCTGGCTTCTTCCTGTTCCTGTGGAATTTTGAATTTCAAAGCTATCTCCGGAGGAAAAGCAATAGGTTGTGTTCCATGCTGACTTCAGGTGCAAGTCTAAGTTTCAGTGAAAAAAAAATAAAAAATTGATTCAGCTATATTGTCCTTGCACTCTTACTGAAAGTTCATAATTTGAAATTGTGGGAGTGGATGCAAATATTTAAAGAAATAGCTCATCCTAATGTAATTTACTCACCCTTGATGATGTTCCAAACTTGTACGAATTGTTCACATAGCACAAGATATTCACTTTTTTTTGTCTTGCAGTTCAAGATTTTCTGGTCATGGCAGTGGGCACAGAGGCTGCTGTTCGGTGCAATCTGTATGGAGAATATATTCTCACTCCCCTGCCGGACTGCTTATTCCTGAAGGACGTTAAAACTAAGAAAGTGCTATTCAAATGGCCGTACTGTTACGTAAGGAAGTTTGGACAAGACATGGTAAGCTGGGGCATTTTTCAAAAATACATTAATAAATATCCAAGGGTGCATTAAATTGATCCAAATTTAAAGACATGCAAACAATGTTACCAAAGATTTCTATTTCAAATAATGTATGTTCTTTTGAAATTCTATTCATCAGCCTATTCATATCATATTAGAATGACTTCTGAAAGATCATGCGATACCTGATCGTGTGAAGACTGAGCAATGGCTGCTGATAATTCAGAATGCCATCACAGGAATACATTACTTAAAACATTTTTTAAGTCGTAATACAATTTCACAATTTTATCATAAATATTACATAAAAATAAGCTTTGGTGAGCACTTCTTTTATAAAAAGCCTTCTTTAAAATACTACTACTACTACTAATATACATGCAGACCCTCATGATTGTGTTAAGGTCAATAAGCCTTAAAATATCAAGATAATTTGCACTTTTTTATGACAGTTAGTTTAGGTTGTATTGGAAATGACTTTTTCCTTAATGGTTACACCACATGACATTATAAATTAATTCAAATAATAGTTATATATCATAACCATCTGAAACCACCTTAAATAAAGATTCTGTTATGATTTTTCCTTTTCTTCATCTTGACATTGATCCTTTGTAGGTTAAATATTCATGTAATTCTTCTCCACTTGTTAGTGTTAGTGTAGCAGGTGTGAGGTTTCTTCTTTTAAACGCATTGAATTTCATTTGCATGCCTTTTCTCCTGGGAAATAAACAGCCTGTCGTTATTATCGCTCGAGTGATTGTGGACAAACATCTCTGCTCTGAAAATAGATTTCATAACTTTCCCTTCTCTTTTCTCTCCATCAGCTGTCTTTTTCCTTTGAGGCTGGTCGCAGATGTGAGTCCGGCGAGGGGAATTTCGAGTTTGCAACCCATCGGGGTGAAATACTGTTCAATGTTGTCAGTGCAGCCATCCAGAATATACCCAGACCCTCCACAGCGAAGCCAATCAGCCCTGACTATGTAGAACAAAGTATAGTTCAAGAAACCACGGGCATGGATGAAACGTATGATTACACCATAGGTAGTCTAGCATCTGACTTTTTACCTGAGGGAAAAATGCAGAACGTGCCTAATCATTCATCAAAAATGCTCAATCCCTTTTGGAGGAGCTTTTCTTTGAATGCAGTTGAGCCTCAAAGTGAAAGTCAAGTGACGAGCATCGACACAGACGTTGAGAATCAGGAACCCGTCTATGCCACTGTGTCAAAACCTCAGCTGAAAGCCGCTTCCCCTACAGACCCTAAAATGCACTGGCAAAACCTGAGAAAAGCTCTCCAGCAGTCTGCGTCTTTCCAAGACTCTTTCAAGACCGACGCTGACATTTCGCAGTTGTCTGATTTCGCGATCCCCCGGGAAGAGGGTGACTTGTTGGGTGATTCCATCCAGCAATTAGCAATTAATGACGCATTACAGGACATCAGTGCAGAAGCAATTTATGCAGATCCACAGGACTTCCAAGCCAGAGCTGAGTGGATTGTCAGTGCTACGTACGAAGAACCGGAGGAGGTCATCAAGGCTATTCAAAGATCTCATGATGGGGCAGAGCCCCTAGCTGAGCATGACTCCTTCTACAGCCCTGACATGGGCGCTACACACGCCATGGCTGCCCCCTCCAACCCAGTCCAAAGTTCAGATGGTTTGTTCTCAACTTATGACAATTTCAGGTTGAAGGGACGGCGAATGTAACATAGCATGTTCATTCCACAATCAAAATCAAGGGGGGAAATTACTAATAATTGTGTCAGCTGAGAGCAACATTTATTTGTATATGCTAATGTCCGTCATTAATATATATATATATATATATATATATATATATATATATATATATATATATACAGATA